>NW_026441614.1:0-187215 GCF_025612915.1 Magallana angulata
ACTGGTATTGCTATTTATTATTACCTGTTAATAAAACGCAAATATTTAACTTTTGATAATAAATAATTATCAAAAGCGTTTTCTGTAAATATCAAAAGTCGATTGCCATGCATATTAACTGATTCAATCGTACTTTGATACCATTAGGTAAAAAAAAAATATGCAATATAACATTAAAGGCACAGGTTGCCATAGTAACAGAAGCAAACGATTGAAAAATTAGACTGTGTTAAACTATTTTGGAGAAATATGACAAATGATTCCAGCCGTGTCAGTTACTAGTATACAGAAAAAAATATTCATGTAAAATATTATACATTTTTAACTGTAAGAACATTACTCATAAGCAAATCGAAGTGTAAAACTATTTTTAGTAAACAACGCATGAAATTTACAACTTTTTACAAACATTGATACAGTAAAACTCGGTTTTAGCAAAGTCCTAAGGCCAATGGATTGACTTTTTTATATCCTTAATTCGTAGTATTTGTATAACATATTCGTTATAATAACTTAGCAAATCACTACATACATGTTTTCTCCCACAAGACAACGATATTTGCTATTTGAGGCTAAGAATGAGCATAATTATTTTTGATAATCAGTTTCTAAACTGAAGAATTAAAAAAATCATTCATTCAAGTTCTTTCCATTAAGACTGAAATTGCATTCATTGTTCCATATTATTTATTAAATATTTATTAACTTTTTGTATTAATAAAATTTCAATCCAAGGTATCTGCCCGCGATGCATGATGAACTCGCCTTACACTTTTCGTAAATTAAGCAATCCGCGTTCTTGGTTACCCCGATCTAGAAAGTTCTCAAGCGAATGTGAATCAAAATTAAAATCGCCCACTAAAGAAACGAATTGACTTGATTTATTTATTCAACATTTGTCAAATCTTGACTTTTATGTATTCTCCACATAGGCTCACAGTAAATATATTTACTCTTTACGTAACCATTCAATATTATTTCATTGCAAACATATATTTTGATGCAAACTACCCTGACTTTGATCCGCCAAAGCGTGCCCACGACCTTACTCTCATTTTCGCTATTTCAGACTTGTTTATCGAAAATGAAAGTAGGTTTTTGATTAATTTCATAATAATAACTAATCAGTTAAAATTCAATTACACCTCACGGACATCATCACACATGTGTTAAAATACCAAAGGTGTAAGCAAGTACTGTTGTGCAGGCATTTTGTAGTTTATTTGAAAATTTATAAGAATAGATTCGATACAACTTTTTTGTTGGTACCGGGGATAAAAAAAAACCCACAACGAATTAGTCCAATGCTCAAAGAAACAGAGATAAAAGCTGTTTGAGCATTGAACTTAATTTTATATATATATATATATATATATATATATATATATATATATATATATATATATATATATATATATATATATATATATATATATATATATATATATATATATATATATATATATATATATATATATATATATATATATATATATATATATATATATATATATATATATAAATGGCCAGTTTGCATTCACAGCGGAGAAAAACTCGAAACTGTAAAAATGGATGGTTCATTTTTAAAAATCTTCTTTTTAAGAACTTTTTAGTCGAATTCAACGTAATTTAGCTGAAATCATCCAAATGGACAGGATAATATTAATTGCAAAAATTAAGGGCTAGGGAAAGGGGTTCAATCAGTTTAAAACTTCGGGTTCGTTATTCTGTATTTCGAATATTTAAAGCAGCCACGTTCATGATTTTTGACGTTTGATAAACAGATCGGTCTGACAAAAATGAATGTGTTTGTTGAATTGTTGTGCAATAGTTCACGTGCAAAGGGATTCTTTGAAACATGCAAGACAAATTGGTGCCGACTTTGTGAAGTAAATTGAGGTTAAATAATTGAATGCGTTGACAGTTTTCAATTTTGACAGTGGTGCTCGCTTGTTTTGATTTTCGTTTCATTTTTTTTTTTTTTTTTTTTTTTTTTTTTTTTAATTGAGTTTTTCACTTTCACAACATATATACATACATACATGACTTATCTTGTACATGTATTTATATAAATTTCTTGAAAAGCTTCTAAGTATATGATTATTCTATATTATACAGTTCTTATGTAGTGAAAGTAAATTTTGAGAGAGAGAGAGAGAGAGAGAGAGAGAGAGAGAGAGTAAATGAAGGGGAGAGAGCAAGGAAAAGGTTTGGGGCA
Source organism: Magallana angulata (assembly GCF_025612915.1). Classification (NCBI taxonomy): domain Eukaryota; kingdom Metazoa; phylum Mollusca; class Bivalvia; order Ostreida; family Ostreidae; genus Magallana; species Magallana angulata. The sequence continues at coordinate 2,219 of NW_026441614.1, forward strand.
TTGTTCATATATGAATATAAAACTTAAACCATAATCATGTGATAGATCCCTGTTCTACAGGGATACTTAAGGGAGGAAAAAAGGATAAAACACGAAAAAAGGACATCACAGTTCAAAACAAGATTGAGATGAGACACATAAAGAGACAATTTAACTATATATAGTACAGTGCTATAGCTTATCACATATATTTTGCCAAAGGCTTTCATACTCCTTATATCTACAATTTTTCATTAGCATATATTTTTCAGTCAAGAGCCTTTCTATTACAACATTTTTTAATCCATGTATATTTGGATTTGTATTACTTTTGTATTTACAAGAAAAAATATATTGCTTCACAATAAGAACAAACAAGTTAAAAAATCTATAAATATCTCTATTTTTATATTTTCCAAAGAGAACTGATTGTTTATCAATTGTTATTAACAGATCAAACTGTCACAAAATCCAGTCTTCAACAGCAGACCATAATTCTTTTACAATAGTACATTCATAGAATAAATGTCCAATACTCTCTTCATCTCTTTTACAGAAAGTACATACAGGAGACTCTGCTTTTTTTATTTTGAAAAGATATTTATTTGTCGGAACAATCCTATGAAGAATTTGGAACTGTAACCAATGTAGTTTTGATTCTTGTGTAGATTTAAAGGGGAGTTCAAAAATTTTGTGCCAGGTTTCTTGTGCATAGTTATGACCATTTTCTCTCCATTTTGGTATAGATGTACATGTTTCTCTCTTTTTATCTAATAATAAGTTGTACATAAGTTTGCAGCCTTTACGGTTATTATTAAAAATTAGGATATGATTAGGGATAACAGGTCCATATTCTTTTATTATTTGTAAGTTTGGTATGTTTAAATCTTGTGTATTCAGTCTGGTCCTTACAGCAGTTCTTAAACTTGCATATTCAATAAAGTTTGTCATTGGATTTATTTGTTTCAATTTTTCAAAGCTTATAAAAGTTCCATTAATATTAAGTAAATCACTAACAAAAATAAATCTTGTATTGGCAAAGCTTTTAAAAAATACTGATTTATTGTCTACTGTGATTTTCGGATTGTACCACATATTATCATTTATAACCTGAGGTTTACTTATTAATACATTTTGCTCCTGTATTTTTAACCAGCTAATGAACACCTCTTTCCAGAATGAATTTCCCAAAGTTTTACATAAACTATATGAATAATCTGTGCCATTCCTCCATATTTCTGGGATTTTAATTTTCAGAATGGATTCTAGAAGCTTTACCCATTTTGTATCAGCCCTAATAAGTCTTTTTATCCAAGTGGATTTGAGTGCGGTAATAAAATCCCTATAATCGATCATTTTGAGACCTCCATGGCAGTAATCTTGTACAATTATACTCTTCTTTACTCTATGCACTTTACCACCCCATAAAAATTGAAAAATATCATTTTCGAAGTTTTTCAAGTAATCAGTACTTGGGTTGGGTAATGTTGGTATTAAATTATTTAATTTTGGTATTAATAATGTCTTAATGACTGTGATTCGCCCAATAGGGGTTAATTTTCTTGATTTCCATTGATTTATTAATTTTCTTATTTCTGAGAGTTTTGGTAAGTAGTTTAAATCTTCCATTTCATCTAGTGTTACTGAGAATTTAATACCTAGGAGCTCAAATGTTAAATTGTCCCAACTCAGTTTCCATCGTGAGTGATGAAATACATCTCTTGAAAATTTTTTACTACCGATCCAAACCATTTTTGTTTTTGTGAAATTTATTTTTAAGCCTGAAACCTGTGCGAAAGAGTCTAAAACCCTGAGGATGCCATCATATGATTGAGGTGTACCATCCATTATTATTGAGGTGTCGTCTGCGTATTGAGTTATTTTGTATTCTTCCCTGTCTATGATTATGCCTTTAATATCTTTATCGTTTCTTATTAGTATTCCTAAAATTTCAGCACAAAGTAAAAATAGGTATGGCGATATTGGGTCCCCTTGTCTACAGCCTCTTTCCGGGTAAAAATATTCTGAAATTACACCGTTTTGAATTACACAAGCTTTTATTCCATTATAAAAGGTTTTAATCCAATTTTTAAAGGAGGGTCCAAAATTAAAAAGATCTAGTGCTTTCGAGATAAAACTCCATGAGATAGTGTCAAAAGCTTTTTCAAAGTCAATTAACATTAATAGGCCTGGTATATCATTTTGTTCTGTATAGTACATGAGGTCATAAATAAGTCTTATATTTTCCCCAATAAATCTTCCTTTTAGAAATCCAGTCTGGTCCTTATTTATCAGTTTATCTAGAACTGTTTTCATACGTTCAGCTATACTTCCTGATGCTAACTTGTAAATTACATTTAATAAAGTTATAGGGCGCCAATTTTTCAAAAACTTTTTAGGTTTTCCTGCTTTTGGAATGCACGTTATTACACCAAGTTTATTAATTTCTGAAAAACTTCCTATTTCAAAGGATTGATTTATTGCTCTTGTAATGAATGAACCTAAGTCTTTCCAAAAAAATTTAAAAAACTCACTTGTGAAACCATCTGGGCCAGGACTTTTGTCGTTTTTTGTTTTTTTAAGGAAATTCAGTACCTCTGTATTCGTTAAAGGACCTTCAAGGGTGTTTAATTCTTCATTATTAAGTTTAGGGCTATTTATTGTTTTCAACTTATCATAAAAACTATATTCATCTATGATTTCTCTTTTCTTATACAGCTTTTCATAAAAGGTTTTTGTTTCTTTTAATATTTCTGTTTGATCAAGAATGAATGACCCATTTTCTTTTTCTATATTTGGAATTTGTTTGTTAATAAAGTTCCGAGTCTCAAGATTAATAAAATATCTAGTAGGCTTTTCCCCCTCATCAATCCATTTAGACTTTGACCTTATACAATGACCTTTTAATCTATTTTTTCTTATGTTAAGTAACTCATCTTGTTTGTCTGAAAGTGAATTTAAAGAGTTTTCTGTTAGATTCTGCTCTAAAGAAACAATATCTTTTTCTAGTTTTTTTTCTCTTTCATTTAATTTTTTTTTCTTATAGGCAGAATATGAGATGGATTTGCCTCTTATTTCAGCAAGCAGAATGTCCAAAAAAAGTCGATCATCAATAATGAATTGTATCTCGTCATTTCTAATATTTTCTAAGTTTTCTAAGTTGTATATGGGGCAAACATATTGACTTTTGACTTCCCTAATTATTTTTTTAATAGAATTAATATATGTCATATCAACTAAAAGGGAATTATTAAATTTCCAGAAGCCTTTCCCGTTTATAAATTCATTTATTTTATATTCTAAAATCACAGGAGAATGGTCTGATCGATAACTATTTTCATATTTAATTTGTGGTACTCGGTTTGTAAGTGTTTCAGATATTAGGAAAAAATCTAATCTAGCTTGTTTTATGGGGTTTTTTCTCCTCCATGTATATCTCTTTAGATTTGGATTAGTTTCCCTAAATATGTCTACCAGATTAAATGTATCTATTAATTTCAATACTTCCATTCTAGCTTTTGGGTTGTTCAAGTGCTTATAGTTCATAGAATCTGAATCTTTATTCATTACTAGATTAAAATCACCCCCCATTATAATATGCTGGGTATTTAGACACGAGTCAATTTTATCTATTATTTCCGAATAAAAATTGGGTGTATCTAAATTTGGACCATATATATTTACTAGTAAAAGGTTCATATTTTCAATAGTGGTATCTAGTATCAGATAATTACCACTGTCGTCTTTATGTACATTGTGTACCTTATATTCAAAATTATTATTTAAAAGAATTGCTACCCCTCTTGAATTTGTTTTATAACTATTAAAAAAAGCTTTAGATCCCCATTGTGATTGTATTAATATTTCCTCTTTTTCATTAAAATGCGTATCTTGTAAAAAATAAATATTGTAGTTTTTCATTCTAAGATTTTTGAACACATCTTTTCTCTTATTGAAATCATTGAGCCCTTGGCAGTTTAAAGTTAATACTTTTAACTTATTTTCCTCAAGATCCTTGTTGTCCATTGGATTTAACTATAATCATTGCCCCAGTGTGGAAGAAGAGAAGAAAGATATCAACTAATGAAAAGTAATATGGAAAAAAATGTGCAGGCATGTCTTGGTGAAATTGGCGTCGAGATTAACCCCCCAAAAACCACTGTATTGATCATAGTAATCAATTTGAAATAAAAGTATCGTTATATAACAACTAGATTCAGTTCGGGTGTAGGTGATGCCATAGGCACGCTCATATGTCTAAAATAAAAAAGATATATTATTTAATTTGCTGTATGATCCCTTTTTAAAAGTGCTTCTTTCGTGTATAGCTTAACTCGGGATATTTACAACAGTAAATTGAATTTTCTTGGGTAAGATACAGGACAACGAGAAAATTTTGACATTAAAGAGAGTACGTTTAGCCCCCTACTGTGTTTTGTGGGGAAAAAAGACAAGAAATAAGGAACATTACTACCTTCTACAGAAACCATTTCCATGAATATCAATATTCGTAACCGGATATAACACATGCTACGTAACATCAAAACTCAATGCTCCAGCGTAGTGGATAAATAAATTCCGGAATACTGTATAACTTATTCAAAATAGATAAAGTAAAAAAGATGAAATGGTTTACAAAAAGATCATTAATAACAAATTAGGAAAAAAAAAAACCAAATAATAAAACAATATTATGATTGAAATATTCGTGCACCGTATATCGAAAAAAAAAGCCGAACTTTTCGGGCACATAGTAGACACGAAGTACATATACTGATGAACCCAGGAATTGTAAATCTCAGTAGGTTCGGTAAAGACGAAAAAATTGGGGTGATATATAAAATAAATATATAAATAAATAAATTTATGAAAAAAGAAAACCAAAAAACAAAGCTAATGAGAAAAAAGGAACACATATGAGGTACTTTACATTTCATATATAGAAAAAGGCTTAAGTTTCCGTGCACTTAGTAATTACCTACATCCTCATAAACAGATACAACATTATAGCGTTTTTAAGAAAAATTAACCGTTTAACTGGGAATGGTTTAACACAAAAACAGTGAGCATGTCACGTTCGGGTTTATATTCAGCCTTTGTTGAGCAAGTTTTTCATTTTCATTATTTATGATTTGTAACTTGAGGTACTATCGCCTGTATTTTGTAATATTTACGAATCAAATAAAAAAAGACTTCGGTAAATCAGACTGTTTACCTGCGCAAAATAAGCAAAATCTGATGCATTGGCGACATACTAAAATACAATTCATTCTGCTGGTAAATTGGTATGATCTATGGCGATCTGGTTGATACATGCGATGTGTTTTGTTAAGATGCTCAGCATTTCTCGAGTCTTTTCAGTTTAAAAAGAGTTTGATATTGCCGACAAAAAAATGAAGGTATCTTTATGATTCATTATGAAAAAATAAACTGTGCTCTTTATTTGTTTTAGTGCATATTTCTTCTGTTTTAATTGTTTACAATTTTCTATTTACTATCGATATTTGATTGTCAAGCTTCGAATTAAAAGCAAGACACATGCAGAACTTTTCTCACAATTCTATGTCTATTTCTTTTTTTCGTTTACATATTAAATGCTGAATAGAAAATACCAATTAAAAAAATTTTCAGTTGAATGTAATAAACTAATATGAACAAAATATGACTCAAACCAACCAGAATTTAGAACCCTGTATCTTGCTTATAATCCTATGATTGATGCTGAAATTTTGGTTGATCATAAGAAAAGCCTCGCTAAAAATTAAATACTCAAGTACAAAAAAATGAAAAGGATGATATGCTCTAACTGCTTACGAGGGCCCCCTACTTATATGATGAATTATATGAAATCTACATCAATTCTTTTAAATTAAACTTTCACATATTTACATACCATAGTATAAGTATTGCACATAAACACACACACACACACAGGTTTGTAAACACCGTCAATTGACTACACCTGAAAATTTACATGCAACTGACTACACTGCTTTCTCGTACAATTACAGCGAAGAAAATTCAGAATGCAGTTCTAAATTGTATTCTTGTGATCGCTATATACTGCGATTTTTCTTTTCATTTAAAATAAGACTCTGTACAATGACGTGCATCTCACTACATTTTTACACTTTATGAAAACACACATACAACTCAATACTGACAGAATGGCATGCATTTCACTACACTATTGACAACACACATGAAAATCACTACATTTGGATGAATATACTATCTAATATCTCATTATAATCTCGTAAATAATCTTATCTGCGTTTAAATTCTTAGCGATTTTCTTATACTTGCGCAACTGAATGTGGGTTTACAATCTGATTTGAAAAATGCTGCCTGCGACCCACCTGTTCACATTTTTCTATTCATTGCAATACCTTACAAGCAAAATCAAAACACAATAACATAAAAAAAAAATCATAGTTGGTCAGCAGGACATCAAAATCAGCACGAGTGATCTTTTGTACATCAACTGAAGAAAATATATAATCTATCAGATATTAAAAAAAAATATAATGACAATTTTATTAGGGTTGTCTGTCAAAAATTGTAAGCAAAAATGGTAATCTGATTATATGAGTTATATGATTATAAATCACTCGCTGTGGCCTTCAACTCAACATTCAGTTATATCGACGACGTATTATCAATTGACAATTGTGATTTCCATACTTACGTCGACTCAATAGTGAACTTGAAATAAAAGATTCCACAGAGTCTGCTTCATCTGTTTCATATTTGGATATTTTACTAGATATGGACATTGATGGTAACCTAACAACAAATCTTTATGATAAACGCGATGTCTTCAATTTTTCTATAGTCAACTTTCCTTACCTACGAAGCAATATACCTTCATCACCTGCCTATGGTGTTTTTGTCTCTCAGTTAATTCGATACGCAAGGACATGATCTTCGTATGAACAGTTTCTAAGGCGAGGCAAGCTACTGACAAACAAGTTGATAAAACAGGACTATCAACAGCTAGTCTCGTTTGAAGTCATCTTTTCGTAAGTTCTATGGTCGATACAACGACCTTGTCAGCAAATACAATCTTCCACTGGGTCGCATGCTGACTGACGTTTTTCATACTAATTGTTAGACCATAATTAATCACCCAATTTCCTACGGAATTTTCCGTCTTTTCCCGATTATGACAAAGAGCTCACAGCGGGTGTGACAGATAATTAATATTCATATTGATACTTGCTTTGATTTACCCCGAGGATCTTTTAATTTAGGAGTAGGATCTAATATTATGGCTCAAGAGAAGGTCCGCCCGTTGAGAAAAACATGTTTACACCTGTAGTTAAACATTTTAAAAATGCAACCAAGGCCTGGAATCCATTAAAAACGATTGTCCGTCTCGTTGAAATAATCTTAAAATATTAAGGTAGGTTTGTCATATTTGTCTGACAATATTGATTTTCATCTATATTCTTTTTTTTTTTTTTTGGGGGGGGGGTTCCAAGAAATGCATTTCACAATGTTTATATGATATTTGTGACCACAAAAATGCTCTATGTGGGTGAAGCAGGCATAATTCTAGAATAAAATTTTACCGGAGTGTCAACATTTGTCTTTTTCACACAAATATTTTCTTTGTAAGAAAAAAAATCCCCTTAAATTCTTTTAAGATGCAAAATGCTAATACAGCTGAGGGAATATGGCTCTTCTTACTAATCTTACATGTGTTTTATTTCCTATAAACAAATTAATTCCTTTGGATACTCCCCTTCTTTGATTTTAACAAAGACAAATGTCAGATCCAAAAATATATTTATGGAAAAGAAGAATCGAAGAACTGAACAATGTAACATAATTAGCATAACTTACACACGTGCCTAGTGCAAATAAACATTATAATTATAAACGTTATAATTTAATTGTAAAGAATATTTGATATTTGATTTAAAATGGGTCACGTTTTTAAACGTGTATCATATTAAATAAAATATTGTTTAAACAAACGTGTATCATATTAGAAAGATGTGCAAAAAGAGGACGTATAAAATGCCCATTGTTTACATGATCATTTCAAACAGTCAAACACCTGAAAGTGTGAACCCTTCACACCTGCAGAATGGTGTGTGTATATAACACCTGGTGCAAGCCATTGTTTAATTAATGACACCAATCAGTTTCATTTCCTGTTTATATAAGATCGACCGGCAAATTTTAAGCTGAAATTAAAAAAAAGTTTTAAACTTAAAAATTTATTGTAATTCATTTGTGCTGACAAAACTACATGTATAATTATGTATTTTCATTTACACTCTGTGCTGGATATTTATGAACTCACCTTGGGTAAGTACTCCTTTTAAAAGAATTTAGAAATAATACCACTTATTTTGTAACGAAATGCTCGAAATTCAAAAAAAAATGAAAAATATACCCCGGACATTTTATGTTAGGCGGACCTTTTGTTATACGGGCCGGACCCTTTTAGAGCAAAGGCGGACCTTAAATGTTAAAATTTATGGTCCGCCCCGGACCATTTTACATGGCGGACCTTAAATTATACGACACGGGTCAGCAGAGGATGCTAACTTCTCCTAGGCACCTGATTCTACCTCCATCTTTTTGGAGGTCCGTGTTGCTCTGCTTTGAATTTGTATTTCGTTTTATGGATTTTTGAGATGGTTGACGGATTGTTATTGTTATTTTTTCACGAGTGCTATTAGACCCGAAATTATAATAATATGCATACATGTGCCTATTGGACAATGTTGGTCGCAGCATTTCTTTGATATTTGAAATAACTTTAAAAGAATAGAAAATATTTCAAATGCCATTTTCTCGGTTTTTGATTAAAAAAGGTGCATGACTGGTATCAAAAGGCGCTGGTTTAAATCAAGGGAAGGGTTTATCTTTTATAAAACTTTATTGACTAAAACTGTTGTATTTTATATCTGTGAACCATGGTTAACTCAGCTATATATATGCGCGCAGAGAGCGCAATGATCGGAACTACAGCTCTTTGAGGTCCCTTTATCACCATGTAAAAAGTATATTTTACATGTTTCGAATATTTTCTATTTTTTTAGCTTGTTAGCAAATTAACATTATTTACTCTTCTTATTTCTCGTGAAATTCCTTTCAACTGTGGTGTGATAGAATGTAAATTAATGTTTATCAAACGTCTTAACTGTAGCAAAGAAATAGAACATCAAGGTAATCAAGTGTAGCTTTAGAAAATATACTTACAGTATTAGAAAGGCAGAATTGATGGACAATGGTTTCAGTTCACATACATGTATGTGTGTTTGACACTATTAGAGTAATGCAATTGGATAACAATTAGCGGATCAACGGTGAATGATCATGAATGGGCGTTTACCTGGGCGATGGTCAGTTTAGAAATATTCTCTGATTGGATGATTTATACATGTCAATTATTTAGAGGGTCATGCCAATAAATTATTATACGTCTTAAACGATATAAACAAGTCGTCCGTCTAATGCGTTACGTTTTCCCTCACTGTCATATGTGGGTAAACATTAAGAGAGAATAATTAATAAGCGAGTTCCCTCTTTTTGATATGTACGGAGTGGAGAGTAACTGTTTAGATGATTGTGTTATCATTTAATATTTATTCGTTTGATGAGATATCGGCGCTTCTGATTGGTTGAAAAATTTCTTTGATACCTGCATCAATAAAATTTTCGCCGGATCTACTTTTCTCAACTGTTCTGATCTAACACTATTTATAGAACGGGAATTTCCAAGATAAACACTGTCAACAAAATGTAAAGTTGTGTCTGTTTTATTGTCAGGAAACAAAATGCAAACTTGTGAATATAAAAACTTGAAAGTTTAACCTTCAAAAATAAACAAAACACTTTGTTTGATTCACGAAATAGAAAATTAAGCGTCTTCTCACGATTTCGTCTGCTTGAGATCAATCAACATTTACAGCGAGGCTGGCTGTTCCTTTTAAGGATTTCAATATTATAACGAACATATAGGCAGATAAACTTTCACGGTAACACTGCTGTTCAAATTTGGTAACGATAATTTTTAAATTTACACACGTAGATGACCGGTCATCAAAATAAGCGTCGTAAAGAAAGGCTATGCGTAATGCATCAACTCCTTCGGTGAATTCCAAGCGGCAGATATATACCATTTAAGTACATCACTGGCTATCTAGTTACCACAAAGTTTACAAAAGTCGCTTATACATACTATTCTTTATCGATATATCAGCTATTTTCGTCCACGATCGCTTTTCCTTGGACGGTTATCGATGTCCAGTTGCATATTCCAGCGATCTCACATGAAAACTAGTTTTAATACGAGTTTTTCTGCACAGTGAATGATATCACAAGCTATCGCATGTATTTTCCTTTTATTTACGATTCAGCCGGTTCAGATTTTAACTCACTATTTGTGTTTAATCCATTAAATTCAGCCCAGTAGCTCTGCATCAGCTGCAGGCGTATCCATTTTGAATATTGTTGCTGTTGTTGTTTTGTATTCATACGCGCCGCTTCATTTACATTATTTACATTTTTGATCAATAACACTTCACATTTTTTTATTTGAAAATGTTTTATTAAATGATAAGAAATGAAGATAATAATTTTTCTATTGATCGACGTATCAAAGAAAAAATTGACCGGAAAACTTTTTCATCAATGCGCTACGCGCATTGATGAAGTTTTCCGGTCAATTTTTTCTTTGATACGTCGATCAATAGAAAAATTATTATCTTCATTTCTTAAATGAAATGGAATAAATGTGGAAAAGACGGCGAGTGTTGAACTAATTCCCTAGCAATCGTGCTTATACATGTACTTGATTCAACATCTGATGTTTTAGATATCCGCGTTTGCTATGGATTTATATACCCGATATTTTGTTGGATTTTTAAATTTTGTTAGTATGAAAAGTATACAATTTTCCCATATTTCATACATATTTGTCTCACAGATTACATGGTTATGCATGTAAAAGTACAATGTATGTACAAAATTAAAACTTACGTGTGCTGATTTAGACAGAACACCCTGAAAGTTGGTAAATTGTATCAAATTGAACATGGGTAATATTAGATTCTGAAAAATCCACAAGTCTTTAGTCAGTAAATAGAATTTAAGTGAAATATAAAATGGATGAAGCCTACTCCATATTCCAACGGCTGTGTCTTTGCAGTAATGATATACATGTACATATTGTATTGATTTGATTTGTTAGTCGTTTTTGTTGTTTTGTTTTGTTTTTGGTTGTTGTTTTTTTTGGTGCCGATTTAGACAACACCTCTTGGCGACAAAATTCCACAATCATATTGAACATTTTGTTTACAACATTAGAAGAACACACCACACAAGTCCACACAATATCATATATTTTACATGAATTTAATTTCTGGCATATAGAAAGTTTTAAAAACAATTAAAAAAGAGTCCTCGCCTAGTCAAAAAAGAAATATTAAAACGATTGTAGGTTTTTACAGATTTTGATCATAAACATATAATGAGCTTTATAAAGCATGAAAATTATAAAAATTGACTGCGGTTTTGCTGAGTGATCATGGCCTGCTAAAAGATTTAAACTTGCGTTCACTGCATTTTCAATGCGCTGACTACATTCTCAAAAACAAAGAAAGGTATTACATAACATTAGAAACAGAGGTTACAATATTGTCGATATACCGGTATCTGTAATTACCTGTTTGCATGTAAAAAGTTTCGAACTCCATGTTTTTGAGAGAGAGAGAGAGAGAGAGAGAGAGAGAGAGAGAGAGAGAGAGAGTGAGAGAGAGAGACGGAGAGAGAGATAGAAAGAGAGAGGGGAGAGATCTAGAGAGACGGAGAGAGAAATAAAAAGAGAGAGATATACAGTAGTACTAGTATGTCATTATCACACACACAATTAACACAGCAAGTCACTACACTTTAAATACATATATCAAAGTCACTATATACAGCTGTCAAACATTGAGCAATACTTAAGGCTGTTTCCACAAAGTTAATTTTTATAAGCACTATATTGCCACTGTATATTACCGTACATGTAAGTAATTAAAGCCATTATTATCAAAGACACAACGGAACAAGTCACTACATTTTTGATACACACAGAAAAGTCACTACACTATATAAAACACAAAATTAACATAAAGATTAGAAACAGAGGTGAAAATTTATACCACGTATTTATATGCAATCAATGTGCATGTAAAATTTCTCATACTCAAATTTCTTTGAGAAAAAACAAAGAGGAAATAAAGAGAAAGAGAGCGAGCGAGCGACAGTAAGGAGTCCCCTAGCACGCGTAAATTATACAAACTCATGCTCCAATTTTATTGAGAGAGAGAGAGAGAGAGAGAGAGAGAGAGAGAGAGTTCTATGCATAGTTTCATAAATGTTTATTGTATATCAAATAATAAGTCTCTGGTGCGGAATAAATATTTTTTTTTCAACGTTATAAAAATGGACAACAATAGTTTTTTTCTGAGCATTGTGAAACCAGTAAAACAAAATCCTGAATTATCCAAAAATTGTTGGAGGTGTACCATGCAAAATAATACACGTATCGACATTTCACATCTTTCCGTACAAAGTATTTTCATTATCCGACAAGGCACGACGTACAACTTGAAAAATGCAACCTGATATTAAATGGAAGAAAACAAATTACAGCTTTTAAGCAGATTTGCTCAATACATAGGAAGACTTCAATCATTGAATTCATGAAATGGTTTACATAAAGCGAGTATTTCCCAATTGCAGTATTGATATTGGTATACAGGTATGTACGGCCGCGGCCGGATTTTAAATATTCCAACATATTTTGAGAATGCTCCAATTTTTTAAAGTATTTTTTTCTGGTATGTGCTCTGAAAAGAAATTGGAAAATTTTGATATAGATAGGAATATCATGCACATTCCGCCTACCTAAAATTTTAAACCAATATCACATATAAACTAAATTATAGAAATTAGAGGTGAGATGTGCAGCATTCATATTTGGCAAGGGGGAAGGGGGCAGCAAAGCACATTAATTATGGATGAACTTTTGGTCTCAAATTTGGATTGGTCTCTAACAAAAATTTTTGGCCTCAATTTTATTTTCATATATTTGATGATTTTATTGATTTTAAGTTCAATACACATGAATCATCACACTAGATGGCTTTAAGAGTTTTATAGTGATAGTTCTATTGAACCTGTTTATGACTACAGATATGAGTGATTGATTCTAATAGATTTTGATCGAGGGTGCTTTTAGATTACAAAGTAGTTTAAAAATGTAATGCTACATTACAATTTTGTTAATGTACTAGTACCTAATTAACTCAAACTGCTCTCAGGATCAGACAATACCAATATCAAATACTTGTTTGAAAAAAAAAAACAATTGCAGAGACCAGTTTCTTTATTCCAACTAACACGACAGGTCGAAAATTGTTTGCTTTAATCAAATTCTGATATTAGAGTTCCCTCATTGGTGAAAATTGTTTCCTAAATATACAAACAACACATGCAAGAAACCGTACTCTAATCAAAAGGTAATGATTAACAGCATCGCTGAATCAAGTTTATATAAGGATGCAATGTTGCATTGATTCAAAAACTACATTTATATTAGACTATGTACAAGTAATATTTTACATAACAAAATATTATTTAAACCATTAAATATTATACATATATTAGACCGAATGCTTTTTACCTAACAGATGCATTTTGCCTCAAATAAACTTTAGAATTAATTTGATCTGTAACGAGTCGTCAAATACAATGCAACCCTGTAAAGGACTTCCCTTCCCGATTTTCTGTATGCAGTATGCAACACATTGATGGTGACTTCATTTTTTACTCATGAACGAACATATCTCAATAGATTGTTAAATCGTTATCTAAGGTACGTCTTTTTCTTCTGTTGCCAAGATTTAATATTAAGGGAACGCTTTATATTCAGTTTGCTTTAATTAACGAAACATGACTATATCTTTCATTGTTTAATTTGAAAAATTAAATGAAAGATTAACAGAAAAGCGTACTCAAGCTGGTTATTCGAACAATATAAGTATCAAACACGCAATAACCCCCCCCCCCCCCCCCCCAGCACAACCACCATCCCTGTATCTACCTTAAAGACAATAATAATAATATATGGTCGATATTCTTCAAGGTCATTTTTCTACAGCCAACACGGAAAAAAATGACCCTTAGACCATAATTTCTATGATGTGATCCAAGTATTCTACAATTGGGTGGGTCATTTTTCTACGTAGAAAAATTACTCCCGGTCAATATTCTACGGGGGTCACTTTTCGTCGTTACACCGGCAACGTTCTTTAATGCACTGTCACATCAAGTTAATTGCGTCCCCACAAAGTTACAAAGGAGTTTTAAAATAGCTGGAATCGCTGTGAGATCGCTAGATTTTTTTTAAATTGCACATTTATTCATTTTATTTAACAAGGAGAAGATGTCAGGGCGACCGAAGCGTTTCTACGGAGCTTCCGTATCGTGGAACTGTGTTAATTGCCATGGAGTTCTACTTACCGATTGTTTACGCATTTCTTAAGTGCCCATGGCTTGCTCAGAGGTTTAACCTCGCGTTCACTTCATGGTCAATCAATGCGCTGACAAAAACAAAGCAATATTTTACACAAAAATTAAAGACAGAGGAGAGAGAGAGAGAGAGAGAGAGAGAGAGAGAGAGAGAGAGAGAGAGTAGTGAGGAAAGTTATATATTATCATTATTACACACTCAATAAGTCACTACATGTACATTGTTGAAAAACAGAGCAAGTCACTACACTACACTTACATGTAGCAACATTTTCGTTTCAACAAAATGAATATTATATACAAATCTAATACATACAAAATATGTATATTGTGTTCCATCTAAGGAAGGGAATTGCTATAATTTGCAAGTCATTACGTCATTATCATCTATATTTATTCAATGTAAACCCTAAAATCCACGAAAATTGGCCCCCATGAAATTAAATGATTTCACAGTATTTGTCAGTTTTGTTTTAAAAACTTGTGAAGCATATTTTTGCTAAAAATCTAAGTTTAAGGAGGCAAAAACGTATTACTTCGGTCTTTAAAGCACACCGATTTTGGTTAAATGGTATCTATTTGCTATGTGTTTTTAACTTCTTACAAAGATTTTGGGAGTTGATCCTATGCAGTTACTTTCGCAAACCGGAAGTGAAACAGTGTTTGGACCTAAGCATAAACAGTCATCGCCGCTGACAAGACAAAGTATTTTTTAATACTTGAAAATAATCGATAAATTCGATGTAATGTATTCAGAAGCATTGTTTTTCAAGGGAACTTGTTTATCAACACCTTGAAAATATTTTTGTAGCCGTAAGTATTCCTACCCCCAGAGCTTTTGAGTTTCGGGTGCGTTACGTCTATTGTTAAATATTACACAACATGATTCATATGGGGTTTTCCGTCTATAGCTCGGAACTCTTGTCGGAAAAGCCCGATAAAAAATGTGCGTAATTATTCAAATATTGCTATGTAACTACTTCCCATGCGAAATTACACATACATGCATCTTTGATTTTAAAATAAATAATGATCAATAAAATCACCTCCCGTCAGTACTTCAGTATTTTGGTTTTAAAAATGCATCGTATTGATAGTTTGTGGAAAGATATGTAATGTAAATGTTGGGATTATGTTCCATTTTTTACTACATATTTATGGGCTCTATGTCTCTGTAGTCTTTGGTTTGTCATGTCAAAGATTGATTCCAAACATTTAGACTTATTCATTTTAACAAGACCTATAAATTTTTTATAGGACTTTTCGTAGGACGCAACTGTTTCTTGCATAAAAACAAGTTAAAAATAACGCTGGTTTTGAGTTAAATATGCATAGATTGCGTAGTCTTAGCTCAAAAGCCATACAAATCGTGTTGATTTCAAAGATCCAAGGTTGAATGGACAGCAATGAAATAGACAGCCCTACGTCACATTGTTGGACACAACTACCCAAAGTCCACGCTCTTGTTAAAATGTTTTCAGATAAGACATTTAGCGATAAGTAATGATGCAATACGATATGATACGATCATAACGATTGGTCCTTCTCCTTTGATGTACTATTTGTGTAATTTAGCCGACTGTTGGTTTTTTAAAAAAACATAATTGATGCATGATTCCATGATGAAACGTGTAATAATAAAGTGTTGTGATATTCATTTGATATATCTATGGTATGTTTATCATGAAATAGATTTTTCATTTTTAAATCTAAAGGTTTCGTGGTCAGTTTCTTACATTATTTTTTTTGCCAAACCCTGTCATCACCATCACTCCAATATAGCTCATTTGAAATATTTTCAAATTAAGATTACATGTTCAATGTATTATATTATCAATATTACACAGAAGCGAACATGTACATGGCCGAAAAATGTGTTTGGTAAATTGATAAAGGTAACTCACGTACTCCATGGGATCACAAAGAGATAATAACAGCTTTATCAAAAAGTAGTATCAGTAATCACAGTAACTCATTTAAAAGGTCCAATAACTTTTATTCTATTCATAAACATTAGTAAACCATTTTTCACATTTTCAAAGCTCATGCTTACACTGATCCGATTACAAATACATGACATTGTATGCTTAATATTTCTGTGCGATAAACATCGTGGCTGAGTTATTGAAATACAACTGATATATAAACGATGAAGAGCTAAATAAAAATGCTGCTGCTCAGTGATTTGCTTCTCTCTTATGTTTGACGTCATTTACGCATACAACAAATCACAAAATTGTTCATACACACACCAAAGTCACTACAGAGTTGTCAAATATTCAGCAAAAATATCATCTTAACTACATATCCAAAGGTTACTACCATTTTTATATATACAATATATCCCCATGTACTGTTGCCTATTCCTCATTGGGTTTCAACATATGTCTTTGTAGCATGATGATTAATCTAAACAAGCATTGAAGAATAAAAAAGATCTAGCAACTTCAGCAGTTTATCTTGTTTGATATAAGAAAGATTTTATACTGAAAATCAAGAAGTAATCAACTGCTGTATTACTTTTGAAAAATCCTCTTTCTAGACGTGATAATATTTCTCACTGCATATTTGATACTCTTCCAACTAAATGAAGCCAATGTTTTTTCTGAGTTTATAGCAGTCTGGCATTTCAGCTGGCCTGGCGTCTTCCCTAATTTTATTTCGAGTGGAAACTGGCGCTCTAAGGCAGCTTTTTCTTCTTTTGTCCATACATGTCGCGGTGCTTGCGGTGGTCCTAAAATAGTTAGGAATACCATTAATTACCTACTAACTAAACTTTAATACAAGATTGTATATTTCAATACACGTTTTCCAAATAAACTGTAAAATCATCTGGGTTTTTCTTTTTTGTAAACACTCATTTTATTTGTTAGATGTACATATAAAAAAAAATGCAATATGGAAGCTAAAGATATCCCCACTGTTATGTGAACATGCCTAATCAAAATGTGTGTTAAAATTTCAAGTATCTGTGCTAAGAAAACTGTCACAAATATTAGTTCACAAATTTCAGTCTAAAATATCCAAAGCTGTCATTTGACAGGAAGTTGACAATTATTTTCATGTCCTCATTCCAAAGGAGAGGTGTATGCTTCATATTTTTCTCCGCAACTTTCATTTGCTTTAAATGTTTACCCACTCATTGTTTAGGTATGCCATATGGTGATTTGTATTCACTCAATTTTAAATTCTTTCTCTTGATTTGTAAAAAGTCACTCAACATTAATCTAAATAAGTACAAATGTTACCTTTCTTGACAGGTTTTCTTGATTACTGTTCTTTTACATGCTTCATCTCCATTTTCATGATAACTATCTATATAACATTAAAAAAAATAACCATCTGTCCACTAAATTAATCTCAATTATTTTCAATGTACATGTACCTATTTATAATGTAGTATATAACCAAAATTATGTATATCTACATTTTAAAAAAAAAGTAGAAACACAATAAATGAATTTACATGCACAATAGTATCATTTCAGATTGTTATCAATTAAAGAAATAAATAGTGATTACAAACCGTCATATCCTGATTGATCCCACATTTGCTCAACATCATCTTCATCGTCTTCATCCACCTCATCATCTTCTTCTTCAACCATTTCCTCTGCAAAAGCATACAGGGATGTATTTTTATATTTCTTTATAAAAATGATCAAACAATTCCTTACTGTATATGTAATTACATACCATGTAATTATTTTTTTTTTTTTGGGGGGGGGGGGGTGGAAAGAGGGGCTTAAACTGTTGCCAGAACTATATCATAATAATGGCAAATAAATAATATAATCAAAATATTTAAAGGGCAATTTATAATCAAAACATCACATTCCTTTGTTTTTTGCTTCAAGGACTTTATACCATACAAAAAGTTCTGCTTTGCAAGTATACCATTTCTTTAAATTTACAGATATGTAGTATTCATTTTCTGTTATAATAAAAAATGAAATAACATACCTTTGTCAAATTCTATTTCATCAAAATCTAATCCCTTAAATTTTGAGATTGTTCCGTTGTTGATACAATGAAGAAGTCTTGAAACTTTCGCCAATTCAAGCGCATCGCTAGGGAGGCGGTAAAATTCTCTGTGAATTCGGATATCATGTCCTTTGAAAGTTGCCAATATGTCTTGGGAGTTTTCCTTCAAGTTCAAAACCTGGGCCAAAGTAGCCAATTGTTTTCGAAGTTTTGTAGATGTTATAAGATCTGCATGTTTGGCCCCACACTTAGATGCAAATTCCCTAATACTGTCAGAACCTCTATAATGGGAACAACTATTGTTAGCCCTAGCAAACAGATATTCAGAGTCAGATGATCTTTTTTTGAGAAGTAACTCAATGTTGGTCTGCATGGCTTTCGTAAGTAGAACAGGGACTTTCCGTCCTTTGTTCCCTAGAATCTCAACTCTTAAATGCGTTTTGCAAAGATGCTTCTCGAATTCAGAAAGAGTGTCTTTCACAACTGGATCTACATGTCTTATATACATCTCTTTTTGAATCATGGAAACCCTTTACTGTCATTCTCTCTGCTTCCCCACTTCTTTTACGATTGAATAAAATCACTTGGGCCAAACAAATTTTGGCAAATTCGGCATAAGATTCCTCGGTCCAATTTTTTTTAAATCTCCTCAGCCCTCTTATTTAAGTAGGAGTTCATCTTCTGTATAATGATGTTACAATTTCTGGAGCTACAATAAACAAAACGGTGATTATTTAAGGACAAAAGACAAAAACAGAAATTAAAAATTTAACATAGATCATCAAGTTATTAAGCATAGAGAAAAGGATACATAAACATTTGATATACAATCACTTTATTACAAATATTATCTGGACAAGAGACAAAAACAGAAATTAAAAATACTGTACACAGGGTTTATTTTAGCCCCATGTGATTTTCACCCTTCGACCTTTCCAGACAGTTTTGCCCGATCTTGGAATCTCCCAGACAGAGTTGTGTTAAAAAGAGATAATTTGAGACATTGAAATTTGTCTAGTCTTAAATTTGCTGGCTAACAATGAGGGAGAAGGGGCAAAAATAATATATAAATGTTCCCTAAATACAATACAATACAACTTTAATCATCAACCCTACATATTAGGATACATTTGATACAAAATCTTTTTTTTTTTTTACAAATATCACACAACTGAATCATAAATTATAACTAACCTGCCAAACAAACATCTATTAAAGTAGATCCAGTGTTCTGTGATGTCACACTTTTTTGTAAAACTTTGAATTCTTTAAAAATTGTGCAAGATAGTTTTATTTATTTTATGTGAATATAATCACATGGATGTAATTGGAATTATAGGTAGGTTCAAGATATATTCGCACTTAATTTTATACTAAATTTCCAAATTTTTATATATTTTATCTATGCAAAGGGGAAATAACTCTTTTTCTGACTTTTCTCTCAGTTGTATGTCTAAATGCTATATTTTTTCTTATTCCAACGATTAATTTTAAAATATTTTTGTAATTTTAGCTTTCTGATAAAGTTGACATTAAAATTAAAGAAGAAAAACAAATTTCTGCCTACAAGATTTTACTTTTAACAAAAAAAAAAATACATTTTTCTAATGCTAAAATATGCTTTAGTTTATGTTTATCTGGCATCTCAAAAAGTGTGATGACATGTATATTTTTTCTAACAATTGATGACATTTAAGTCTATAAAGTCGAAATCAGTTCAGTTTTTCAACTTTCCTCAGAGAATTTTACGAGTATGGAGCTACCTTAAGAACAGGATAGCCAGGCCCATCTCTACCATTGCGCAAAACAGGTATCACCTTTGCACGAATTTCTGAGCAATCAGATGTCTCAACTGTAGCAAAAGCATTCAAATCATTACTAAGTCATGAAAATGACAGGCGGTACAAAACAAAATATTTTTTTAACATGTTATTAAAGGAAAAAAATACAATGGTAATATAAACACTGATAAACACATAAACACACTACACTAAAATGATAAGTACTATAACAACAATTTGATAAATATGACATTTAAAGCAAGTCACAGCCACTGTAAATACCTTATTTTACGCGAGTACTTAATTCTGCAATTCAACTGTTTTATATCGAAATTAAAATCCGAACACCAAATTTTTATCAAAATTTCACTTAGTTTTCATGTAAAATAAAGCGAAGCATTAAAATCTGTGATTTTAAGTGGACATTAACTCCAAATGTTTCATTGGGAATCTACAGTAAACAAAAACATTTCCAGAGGTTCCTTCAAGAGTTACAGGCAAAGTGTTTGAAAATCTTTGAAAACATGTGAAAAATTATAGGTTAAACAAAAACAATAACTGCTTAATCCTCTTTCTCTCTCTCTCTCTTTCTTTGTCTCTCTCCCTCCCTCTCTCTCTATCTCTCCCTCTCTCTCTCAATAACAATAATCACCTTCTCCAGAATGCCATCCAGCATTTTCTTCAGCAATTGTCATGTTATTGGCCAAGGAATGGGTCTTAGAGACCAGTGGATCTGAATCATAAATAAAAGATATTGATAGTGAGAGTCCATTTATAACATGTGCAAAATTGATGACCTTAACACAAACATAATTAATAATTTGTTTTTACATGAAATCAGATGACAAAATAGTGATCAAAAGTTATTATCACAAATATAAAAAACCCACATCTTTCTGCTGAATAACCTTCTCTCTCTCTCTCTCTCTCTCTCTCTCTCTCTCTCTCTCTCTCTCTCTCTCTCTCTCTTCTGTCTCTCTGTGATCTTATAAGTCATGACTTTGCTTACACATACCTCAAGTCACTACATCAAAATTTACACATTTCAAGTCACTACAACTCCGATACACACATCATATCACTACACCAATATAATACAAGTAAATTTCAGATATTTTCAACAAGTTTCCATAATGTAATACAAAAAATAACATCAAAGAAATCATTTATAGGGAACAAAAAACCCAATAATCACCTTCTCCAGTCTGCCATCCAGCAATTTTTTCAGCAGTTGTCATGTTATTAGCCAAGGAACAGGTCTTAGAGACCAGTGGATCTGAATCATAAATAAAAGATATTGATAGTGAGAGTCCATTTAAAACATGTGCAAAATTGATGACCTTAACACAAACATACTTAATAATTTTGTTTTTACATGAAATCAGATGACAAAACTACGAAAGCCGAGAAGGATCATTCGAGATTCGAGGTTCAAAATACGAGATTCGAAATACAGATTCAAGATTCGAAATTCGAGATTCAATATCTAAATTAACCAATCAAATCATGGATCTGAAACCTGTGTCTTAGCAACATCAAACTGTTCTAAATAAAGATCATTCGTACATGCCCTTTCCTACAAATAAATGTCTTAATAGCACCTATGTAATGGTTATAAAATGGTTAAATTAACATTGATGAATTAACCCCACACAATATAAACAATTGAATTAGTGATAACACTGTTGGCTTTGCGAATCTATGTGATTTTGTTTGTCCTTAATGTATTTTCCCCCCGAACCATTTTACCCGTAGTGTATTCGCCACAACTGTGTAAAAATCGGCTCGCGAAAAAAGATCTGTTTAATCTAAATATTTAAAACTGAGTGTGGTTTTAGCTATGAAACGAAATTCAATGAAATAATCGACATGTCAAAATATAGGTTATGCTAAAGTTTTAAACCATAGAAGATATATAGAGGATATCTATATTGTGTGATTTTATATTTGCTTTATCCAACGAGTTGAAATGGTGTATATATTCGCGAGGCTTGCCGAGCGAATATAACCATTTCAACGAGTTGGATAAAGCAAATATAAAATCACACAATTATAGATGTTCTATTTATCTCATACAATTTGATTTATATTATGAAGCTTTTGAGACAGTAGCCTTATGACCCGAAATGATTTTTTTTCAAAGATTAGAAACGATGATGCAACGTTGTGTTATCCGGTTATTGTGACCTTGCGCAATACAATTTAGTACGTCATTTCTGAGATAAATCTAACTGTTTTAATGTAAAGTATCACTGAAATAAACCTTGAAATGATTTTTTAGCTCTAAATAATTTTTCTTAGAGCTTATTCATTTGATTAAATGGAAATACTGATCAGAAGACTTGAATTATCAAGTTTGTTGACATACACAAAGTTGCGAATGCACGTTAGTTTGAATTGACTCGAACAAGGAACAGTTGTCGACGTTTTATAACACAAACACCAGCCTAATGATTAGGGATTGAAAATAGTGAAAAAGGATGCTTACTGGCGGTGGAATCAAAGTCTTATGAAACATTATTTCGGTAAGGTCTTGAATATAAACACAATTTGCACAACCAGTACGCTCTGTTTCCATCGCGTCGTCAGGATGAACTCGTTGATAGTTAACATAATTTGCAGTTTTATAAACTACACAAAGCAAATTGAAAGTTTGAATGGGGCTAAACTTATCAAAACTCTTGACAAACAAGAAAAAAAGGTCTTTTGGTTACAGTTATGTATAACTTTGTAAAAAGAGTTGGGTGGGGGCTAACCCCCCCCCCCCAACAGCCCGGGTTCCGACGCCTATGCTACGCAGTTATGTGTTTTCCTTCATATTTGTAAGTAATTGAAGTCTTTGACAAAATCCATTTTATATCACTTTTTGTAGTTGAAATAGTTATGTTGAAAGTACTAGCAAATTTTCGAAAATAGGTCACTGAAGCGTTGAAGCGAGGGGCTGTGTCAAAAGTAGTTCCGACCGGAAGTATTTGATATAGCATTACCCGTGTGATATAGCAAAGGTTTATCACACGGGTAATATACACCACACGTATGAGATAAAATGATTTACAACCTCAACGACAACAATCCAGATAGGAATAGTGTATTGTAGGGTATCAATGTCATTGTCGATATGAGAGAGAGAGAGAGAGAGAGAGAGTTTTGTAGTGTCATATTCAATTTTGATTTAGAATTTGAAATTAAATATAGGGTAGGAAAGAGTAGACGGGACTTTTTTGCGCATATCCTACTGTACCATTCATTCAACACAGGTATTAGCACTCATCGAGTTCTACTTTCATTTTTTATCCACTGGTTTTAAAGCTATTAATTTTTGAAAATATTTCGAATTTATGGCCTGATTATATATAAATTAGAGCTGCGCTGGTGCATCTATTTACCCAAATGGACCAAAATATAACTAAATGAATCTAAAAAAAAATTGACAAAATTAGTTTTAAACGATTCATTTATTAATTCTAATCGGGTATGTCCTTTAGAAAAATCTTGAACCACACACGTTTAGCAAATAAAACGACAATTGTTTCATTTTTTATGGGGAAGGTGCCGGTAAAAGACATGTATTGTTTGTGGCAGTTGGGCTATACTCTCATTTGTTATAATAGGTAATACTACATATTGATATATTTACATTCCAAATATTTTTTGCATGTACAGTGTATGAAAAGACACTGCAGTTATAAGACCGTTACACACACAGGGTACTCAAAGGTTAGAATGACTAGTTCTATTATGACGTCACAAACGTTGAACGCTGTAAAATGCAACGTCACAAGCGAGAATCAAAGTTCACGCTTGCGGCTGTTACAGAGGCTCTTCCATTAATTTGAACTTACCCTTAGGATAAAACGGAAATTTTGACGTATAAATCACATTTGCAGACAAAGCAAGAAGTTAGAAAAATGTTAATATAAGCATTAAATCATTATTTTTTGAAAGATATAGTCTCATAACTGCAGCGGTGTGTGCATACAAATTTTCATAACGCGCTAGCGCGCATTACTAAATTTGTATGCACACACCGCTGCAGTTATGAGACTATATCTTTCAAAAAATAATGATTCAATGCTTAAATAAAATGAAAGTTTCCAATTACACTGTACATTATATAAGCTTTTACCATGCATTTTGACCCGCGCGATAGTTTAAAACAATTTTCAAAGCATTTAATGTAATTCAACCGATCATTTTTGGAAATAATTTTTCTAGGATCCCCGCCTGATACGTCCTCCTCCATGTACATTAGAATTACATGTACATTGACCATATGTAAACATTAACTTAATCGGCTATGTTATGTGACGATTACATTTTTAAGGTTTTCCGTTTCCAACGGAAGACCTTATTAAGGTCTTCCGTTTCCAACGGAAGACCTTATAGTTTTCGTACGATTTCTTATTAAGGTCTTCCGTCTTCAGCGGAAGACCTTACTGTTTTTCTACGCGTTCTCATTCTTCTATATTATTATTTTTCTTCTTGGAAGTCACCCTTAATTTCTCAGCCATTTCTCAATCGATTTTAATGATTTTTACAGGGATGATGTCTTAGGTGAATATCTCTTTGCATCTTACTTCCTGTCTGAAAATTCACTTCCGCTTCTGAATTATCTCCCTTTTTCGTGTATTTTGGAACATGATATTGTTCACGCATCTCCTCAAAAACTGTTATAGTTAGGGACTTGAAATTTATATGCAAGATAGAGTGGTTATGGTAGATTTGCTTGCTTCTTTTAGATTTGACCAGGAGTCATCATCCTTGAAGCTAGACCGGAACTGAAAATGTTGATGTTAAATTTTTTTGACAATTTTTACGAAATTTGAGATTTGATCACGAATATCTTTCTTCTAATCAATATTTTGCTAACACATGTAGAGCATCAAAAATTAATCTATAAAAGATCTTTCAACTGACACCAAGTTAATGGGGCTGACCCCTCATATAAGGGGCCAAGAGGGGTCTAAACTCTTTTATCTATATCTCTTTAATGAAAACTATTTTGTAATGTATTATAGAAGCAAAAATGTGTATCTTCCAGTTATCTACCTATATTTGTTAAGAGTTTTCTGATATGTTACATAATTTGGATTTTAAAGGGGCTAGAAGTCCAATATTTTGATCATTTATTTCTAAAAAAGGAGAAATATTTTGAAATGCATTATAGAAGAGAAGATAATCAGAATAATATTCGTAATAATATTTAACCACCAAAGTTTCGTTTAATGGTCCTTATAAGGAGATAAAGAGTCGGCCCCTAAAACAATCTTTCCCTAATATCTCAAAAACAGTAACAAATTTCTAAACACTTGTTGAACAAAATGTGTTTAATATTAAGGGACCTTTCATTGATATCAAGAAAAAGGGGTAGCCCCTCAAATTACATGATAAGAGGGATCTAAATGTTTCAATCAAAGCTCTTATACATATATCAGAAACAAAACAAGGGCGAGAAGTCCAATACATTTATGATTTATTTGTAAAAGAAAAAGAGTATATAGAAATTGAAGAAAAGAGTCTGTTTAAAATCAAAGGATTTTTCATTCTATTTCCAAATCATGTTTAGCTGGTAAGTAGCAAAATAAAGGTCAAGCATGTATCTCAAACTCTAGTGATATTGGGAATTTAGTATTTTCCGTTTAATATAGAAGTCACCGACCACCCCACCCCCCACCCTTTATAAAATCATTTAGTTTTTCTGGCCCGATTTTACTTGATCTTTGATCTCGGACCTTTAATTTCAACTTAGTACCATTCTAGATTACCGCACTAATTACCAGACCAAATCGTTCATTATTAACAGAGTTATGAACTTTTTGACATTTGAGTTTTAATTTTCGTGTTTGACATGTACTGTAGAAAAAAATTCTAACTCCCGAGCCCTTCAGTCAATCCTCATGAAATTTGGTGTAAATGTACCTCGGACCTCATTCTGTTTTTCTGCCAAATTTGCAGCGGGTTGAACAATTAAGAAGAAATTTCCGATATCAAGCCGCGAGTATAGCCTGTACGGGGACTTAAAATTTACACAGTGCAAGGGATGTAAGCAGCTGCGTAATATTTCTGTTGCATGTATATTTCTTGTTTTCCGTTTAGTCTGTATTTACGATAGCGTATGAACTACTTATGAATGTTAGAACTGTGGAAATTACTGTCATCAATTTTTTTATGAATAAATTTACGTGTTACTGATTTCGTTATTTCTACATTTATAAGAATTTTATCAATCCTGTTGATATAAAACAGTCAAACATAATAGTAAACGACACAAAAAAATCACTACTCTGAAATACATGTGTAAAATGCATCAGTCATTGTTTTAGGACTTCCCCTAATTGTCGTTAACCGAATCCGAGATCCACACCTCAAAATTCTACTTTCGATTTATTTACGACGAAAATCAAGCTCGGTCCTTTTCTCCCCCCCTCCAGACACAAACACGCATCAACATTTCAAATGACCTCGCACTGTTACCAAACCTGAGTAGTGAGACATCTTACACGTTGTTTTTCATCTCATACAAAAATTCAGCTCCTGTCCCGGGCGGAAACGTACGGCGGCGTGGAAGGGCCAGATGAAAAAATAAAAAATTCTTATTTGTTCGGACAAATAAGTTATTTGTTCGGACGAATTACGATTTGTTCGGACGAATAAGTTATTTGTTCGGACGAATTACGATTTGTTCGGACGAATTAGGATTTGTTCGGACGAATAAGTTATTTGTTCGGACGAATTAGGATTTGTTCGGACAAATTAGATATTTGTTCGGACAAATAAGTTATTTGTTCGGACGAATTATGATTTGTTCGGACGAATAAGTTATTTGTTCGGACGAATTACGATTTGTTCGGACGAATTAGATATTTGTTCGGACGAATTAGGATTTGTTCGGACGAATTATGATTTGTTCGGACAAATAAGTTATTTGTTCGGACGATTTAGGATTTGTTCGGACGAATTAGGATTTGTTCGGACGAATAAGTTATTAATAGTGGTACATATATGGAAAGAACGAGAGAGAGAGAGAGAGAGAGAGAGAGAGAGAGAGAGAGAGAGAGAGAGAGAGAGAGAGAGAGATGTCATAATCATAGATACATAAATGTGAAAAGTCTAATCAGTTTACATGATCATGCGCGGATCCAGAAAAATTTACCGGTGTAGTGGTGGTGGTGGTGGGGGGGGGGGGGTCTGATAGATAGTTTTGTTTGCGGGGTGGGGGTGCATGGCCCCCCGACTACCCCGGCTCTAGATCCGCGTATAGATGCAGGTTTTTTCTAAACTAACTATAAGTTTTATTTCGCGAAATGCCAGAAGAAATGATTCCACTAGTCATAATTATATGATTCCGAAGGTGGATTACGATTGTCGATGTTTATATTGAAAATGTAGTCATTCTCCTGTTTACTTGGGGCACTGGACATACGAAATTATCTTTCGCCTTAACTTTATACATATACATGTACATGTATACGATCAAAGTTAACTGATATACTTCGTGGAATTGTAATAATCGCACAGTTACTTAAGTGACTTATAAAACAAACTAATTTTTACTTATACTTTATAATATAAAGTCAGCAAAATATCCCAACATCCTAACTATAATGCAAAAAAGTAATAAAAATAGAATTTAATGATAAAAATACTTATTGTCCGTCAAATAGACCTCTGATGACGTATTTGCATGTTAAAATTATCATATGGCTTTGTAAAGTTTTCCTATTTTTGGAATCTGAGGAGCGCAAATAAAAACATTATCAATAATCATAACTGATTGAATAATCATAACTGATTGAATCAAGTTATGGGGAAAATTAAAATAATTAGACGATTTAAGGTGAAATAAAAGCTTACAAAACAATTGACAATTTTATACAATATTTTCAAAAGGTTGTATCTCATTTTTCTTAACTATTATTGAAAAATATTGTTTATGATTAATCATACTATCGTAAACATCTGACGCCTATTTTCATCGGTCGAATGCGGCATCCAGGCTATTTATAGATAAAAACTGCATATGATGACGACTAACTTTGATTTTGTATCGTCGATTTTTGATGCTATGTCTGATTTTAAAAATGAAATAGATTCAAAGTTGACTAATGAGACAACCATTAAGGTTAACATTAGTTTTAGACTATCGAAAACCCATGGCACCATGATAATATAACTCCAATCCTTTAGATAGATAGAGTTTGAAAATTGAGCTTGACAGCACAATATGTCAGATATTGCATACATGTCAGATAGTATACATGTAACACCTATGTCTATATTATTAGCAATTTATCATTTGAAGGAAAGGGGTGGCTTGACCCCCCCCCCCCTTTCATCTACATCATTACCAGAGCAGATACATGTAGTCTAAATATACATGTTGTCTTTATATTATAAAGTATAAGTAAAAACTAGTTTGTTTTATAAGTCACTTAAGTAATTGTGCGATTATTACAATTCAACGAAGCATATCGGTTAACTTTGATCGTATACATGTATATGTATAAAGTTAAGGCGAAAGATAATTTCGTATGCCCAGTGTCCCAAGTAAACAGGAGAATGACTACATTTTCAATATAAACATCGACAATCGAAATCCACCTTCGGAATCATATAATTATGACTAGTGGAATCATTTCTTCTGGCATTGCGCGAAATAAAACTTATAGCTAGCAAAGAAAAAACATGCGCTGCCTACAGTTGGCATACATCTATACGCGGATCTAGAGCCGGGGTGGTCGGGGGGCCTTGCACCCCACCCCGCAAACAAAACTATCTATCAGACCCCCCCCCCCCCCCCCACCACCACCACTACCTCGGTAAATTTTTCTGGATCCGCGCATGATCATGTAAACTGATTAGACTTCACATTTATGTATCCATGATTATGACATCTCTCTCTCTCTCTCTCTCTCTCTCTCTCTCTCTCTCTCTCTCGTTCTCTCTCATACATGTACCACTATTAATAACTTATTTGTCCGAACAAATCCTAATTCGTCCGAACAAATCCTAATTCGTCCGAACAAATAAGTTATTTGTCCGAACAAATAAGTTATTTGTCCGAACAAATATCTAATTCGTCCGAACAAATCCTAATTCGTCCGACCAAATCCTAATTCGTCCGAACAAATATCTAATTTGTCCGAACAAATCGTAATTCGTCCGAACAAATAACTTATTCGTCCGAACAAATCGAAATTCGTCCGAACAAATCCTAATTCGTCCGAACAAATAACTTATTTGTCCGAACAAATCCTAATTCGTCCGAACAAATCCTAATTCGTCCGAACAAATATCTAATTTGTCCGAACAAATCGTAATTCGTCCGAACAAATAACTTATTCGTCCGAACAAATCGAAATTCGTCCGAACAAATCGTAATTCGTCCGAACAAATAACTTATTTGTCCGAACAAATATCTAATTTGTTCGAACAAATCCTAATTCGTCCGAACAAATAACTTATTCGTCCGAACAAATCCTAATTCATCCGAACAAATCGTAATTCATCCGAACAAATAGCTTATTCGTCCGAACAAATCGTAATTCGTCCGAACAAATAACTTATTTGTCCGAACAAATAAGAATTTTTTATTTTTTCATCTGGCCCTTCCACGCCGCCGTAGAAACGCCCCAAATTCAAAGAGAAAATCGGGAATTATTTCGCGTCAGCCATGTTTTGATGTGAACCTTCGATGATGAAATATAGACTGGCAATGCCTGTCTGATATGTGCGATATATATTTCGTACGATAGAGACAGAGGACCAGTCTACGATGAAATACTGTTATGACACATGCAAAGGCTGTGTGTTCGAATCTCGACGGAGCCAAGATTTGTTCCTTCTCTCTTTTTCCTTCTCTCCATTTTTTTTTTACTTTCTAAATAAGATATTCAAAATAAAGGGGTTGTTGGACTGAAGTACAAGTTGAAAACACTCGTACATTAAGATTTTGACAAAAACATTCTTTAATTATTAGGGTCTTCCGTCTTCAGCGGATGACTCTTCTATTATTCTATTGTTTCTTTTTCTCTTTTCTTATTATTAAGGTCTTCCGTTTCCAACGGAAAACCTTATTGTTATTGCTTTGTTCCTTTTTCCCTATTCTTCTATATTATTATTTTTTTTCTTACAAATTTTGTGCACGCAAGATCTCGAAAATTACTCAATTGATTTTTATGAAACTAATATCGATCTAATAGATTACGATGTGAACCGTATTGCAAATTTTTGTTATTGATGACGTCACTTCAGGTTTTGAGATATAGTCGTTTTGTCGATTTTCAGAGAGGTATTTTTTCGGCAGTACTCCTTTTAAACTATAGCAGACATACACTTAAAATTTTCAGTGATGGTAGACGGAAGATTGAAATTGTGCATAAAGGTTTAAAATAATTTCGATCGCAAAAAGCGCCAAAGCTCGCCTGGACCCAAAAATTGAGATTAAACAAATATCATAATTTTTTCTGGTTTTCTTTGTTTATCTCTTTTCTGAATAATATTTTGTTAAAACATATAATGTTAATTTTTTTTATATTTATAAGACCTTTTATTTGATATCAAGACAAAGGGGCTGGCCCCTCAAATTAGGGGACCAAAGGGCTCTCAAGTCTTTCATCTATAGCCCCTTTACTGAGATATATTTTGTGAAAGATTATAGAAGCAAATATGTTTATCTTACAGTTATGTATCCAAGCAGTGTCATGATTTTATAATGTGGTACGTTATTAAGGTTTTTAAGGGGTCAAAAATCCAAAACTTTGATCACCGATATCTCAGAAAGGAAAAATATATTTTGAAATGCAGTATAGAAGAAAAGATACTCAAAATGATCTACTAAACAATAGGATTCTTCAAAATTTCGTTAAACGACCCCAATAAGGAGATAAGGTATCGGCCCCTAAAACGCTCTTTCTGAGATATCTCAAGAATGGTAACAAATTTCTATACACTTGTTGAACAAAATATCTTTAAAAGTAAATGACTTTTCATTTGATACGAGGAAAAAGAGGCTACCCCTCGAATTAGATATCTAAATGTTTTCAACCAAAGCTCATACATTTAAAACAAAATAGTATCTGGCCCTTAGAATGTAGACCTTTGTCTTATATGTTAAATCACGTTTAGCTGTTAAATAGCAAAACCAAGGTCGTACATGTATTTCATGTTCTAAAACACACGGAAGACCTCCTCGTTGCTCGCAACGAGATCGTGTCTAGTTAAGGTCTTCCGTTTCCAACGGAAGACCTTATAGTTTTCGTACGATTTCTTATTATTAAGGTCTTCCGTTGGAAACGGAAGACCTTATTGTTTTTGCTTTGTTTCTTTTCCTCTATTATTATTATTCTTTTTTTTTTCTCCCACGTTTTCTCAGAAACACTTCAGCCGATTTTGATAAAATTTTCAGATCTTCTTTATGACAAAATTTGTAAGAAAAGTACGTGGGATTTTTTTGGTTATCACTTCCGGTCCCGAGATATTAAAGATTTTATGTTTTTGCTTGTTCACGAGTTTTCTCCAAAAGTATTTAAGATAGAACTTTTAAATTTTCAGGGATGGTAGAAAGTGTCCAGCCGCAGTGTACTACGCATATTTGAACGTCCGCCGTCACTTCCGGTTGTCACCGGAAGGAAATGAAAAATTTTAATTTTTTAATTTTTCAGATTTGAATGTTTTTTGTTTTTTCATTTGATAGAGACGTTCTCAAAACATCTGAATATGAAATTTGTTTTAAAATCGATCCATGCATTCTGGAGATTTTGGACTCCAAAGTCCTGAAGCGAGGGTCCGTGTAGCTCAGTCGTTAGAGTGGTGGACTTGTGCCCAGGCGACCCGGGTTCAGTCCCTGAGTGCCGAATCTTTTTTCTCTCTTATTTGTGTTTTGATTAATGATTTCGTCTTTAAAATGATGGATTTGAATGCTTTCCGTTTTATTTTTGTCATAATTAAAAATAATAGCGGCTTTTTTCAGTACAAATATGGAACTCTTTTCTGTCAGCAGCTCTCTAAATTTAGACGCTCGTCGCATTGCCGGCATCAAAATGCCGAATGTTTTTTCTTTCTTAATTTTGTTTTGTTTAACGATTTTATCTTTTAAATGATGGATTTTAATGTTTTCCGTTTTATATTTATTATAAATAAAAATAATAGCGGCTTTTTTTCATTACAAATAGATATCTTGTTTCTGTCAGCAGTTCGCTAAATTCAAACGCGCGTCGCATCGCAGGCATCAAAGACGTGCCGCCGAAATACCCCTGCAATACGCTGGGTCGCTTTGCCGGCATCAAAGAAATGCCGCAATCTCAATGACACGCACAATATTTAGCAATGCGCCCACGTTTAAATAAGTATTCTACATGACCTTAAAAGGAAGACTGATTAGTATTTATTCACCTATATATAGATACACGCATGCATGTATATAAATGTGTTTATTGACAAACGTTGCTGATATACTGATTCCCTAAACACTGTAAAAACTAGAAAATCTCTCTCTCTCTCTCTCTCTCTCTCTCTCTCTCTCTCTCTCTCTCTCTCTCTCTCTCTCTCTCTCTCTCTCTCTCTCTCTCTCTCTGGCCCGTTTTTACTTGATCTTTGATCTTGGACCTTTAATTTCAACTAAGTACCATTTTAGATTACTGTAATAATTACCAGACCAATTCGTTCATTATTAACAGAGTTATGAAGTTTTTGGCATTTGAGTTTCGAAAAAAAATTCTAACTCCCGAGCCCCTTACTCAATCCTAATGAAATTTTATGTACATGTACCTCGGACCCCATTCTTATTGTCTGCCAAATACGCAGCGGATTAAACAATTAAGAAGAAATTCCTGAGATCAAACGGCAGTATAGCCTGTACGGGGACTTAAAATTTACACAGTACAAGGGATGTAAGCAGCCGTGTAATATTTTTGCATGTATAGTTCTTGTTTTCCGTTTAGTCTGTATCTACGATAGCGTGTAAACTACTTATGAATGTTAGAAGTGTGGAAATTACTGTCATCAAATTTTTACCTAATAAATTTACGTGTTAATGATTTCATTATTTCTACATTTATCAAGATTTTATCAATCCTGCTGAAATAAAACAGTCAAACATAATAGTAAACGACACGAAAAAGAATTTCTTAACACTGAAATACATGGGTAAAATGCATCAGTCATTGTTTAAAGACTTCCTCTAATTGTTGTTAAACGAATCCGAGATCCACACCTCAAAATTCTATTTTCGATTTATTTACGACGAAAATCAAGCTCGGGTCTTTTTACCCCCCTCCAGACACAAACACGCATCAATATTTCAAATGACCTCGCACTGTTACCAAACATGAATAGTCAAGACATCTTACACGTTGTTTTTTATCTCATACAAAAACTCAGCTCCTCTCCCGGGCGGAAACGCCCCAAATTCAAAGACAAATTCGGGAATTGTTTCGCGTCAGCCATGTTTTGAGATACCTGCAAAGGCTGTGTGTTCTAATCTCGACGGAGCAAGCATTTGTTCTTTCTTTCTATTTCTTTCTTTTTATTTAATTTTCTAACTAAAATATTCAACATAAAAGGGTTGTTTGACTGTAGTACAAGTTGAAAAACACTCTTCAATTAAGCTTTAGACAAAAACAGTCATTTATTATTAGGGTCTTCCGTCTTCAGCGGAAGACCCTTCTATTCTTTTTGTTATTAGGGTCTTCCGTTTACAAAGGAAAACCTTTTTTTTCTTCGGTTTCTTTTTATTAAAGGTCATTAGGTCAACCGACCTCTTATTTAATATGAAATAAAATGGGGATGGTCCTTCAAATCAGGGATCCAACTGGATGTATAATCCTTCATCCATCGCTCTTTTAGATCACATCTGCATTTCCCTGATATGTTTCGTTGATGAAGAAAAAGGCAAAGTCATTTCCTCTTCTAAAAATCGGACGGAAGACCTCCTCGTTGCTCGCAACGAGATCGTGTCTAGTTATTAAGGTCTTCCGTTTTCAACGGAAGACCTTATAGTTTTCGTACGATTTCTTATTAAGGTCTTCCGTTTCCAGCGGAAGACCTTATTGTTTTCGTACTGTTTCTTATTAGGGTTTTCCGTTTTTCAACGGAAAACCCTTCTGTTATTCTACTGTTTCTTATTATTATTTTTTTTTTTTCCCGCAAATTTTGTGCACGAGATTTCTCGAACATTTTTTGTCTGATTGCTATGAAACTTTCAGGGTATGTAGATGATATTAATATCTCTAGACGTTTTTTTCAAATTTTTAAAATTTACTTCCGGTTATGAGTTATTGCCCTTTAATTGAAAATTTGGGGGTCTTTTGTCCAGAGTTGATCTCGGGAACTACAGATGATAGATGCATGAAATTTGGCGAAATTGTCGGTAACATTTTATAGTTTTGCTGGCATGAAAATTTTAGTAATTTCTTTATTAGTTTTTGAGCTATTTGTCGCCAAAGTTTAAGATTTTTTCGGGGCTGAAATTTTGTTGCTTTTTGTATTATAACCTTTAAACTAAAAATATTTTGTTAATACATATAGAACAAAAGTTGTTTAGAATAACGAGAGCTTTCATTTAAAATTAAGAAAAAAGGGCTGGCCCCTATAATTAGGGGTCAGCAGCTCATACACGTTTTTTTCTGATAGCAAAAATCGTTATCATTTTATGAAAAAAAATTAATTCAGTTATTGTTAATATATTAAATAATGCAATTTGCTATCAAATTAAACAAGTTCTGTACTATATTTTTTTTCAAATTTCATAAAACAAATATGTGAGAATCGTACATGAACGAGTTAATATGTCTACATAGACACACAAGCGAACAAATGCCAGGCATTTACTGCATTACGTTGTGTTGCGTCTTAGATAAATTGTTGTGATTCAATTTCATTTTTTTCATCTATATCATTTATGAATTCAATGAACACACATTATTTAAACGTTCTATATGCAACTATTTGTCGGGGCGCCCCTGTTTGTAACCCCCGCGCGCGCGCCGAATGTAAACAGTAACGAACGGCATTGTAGAAAAGAGAGAGCCGTAATGCAGAAGAGAAGTTGTGTATTCTTTCGGTGTACACATGCATTTTCAATTTGCTGTGAAACATATGAACATGCACAGGGAACAATACTACATATTTGTTTAAGGAGGATATTTTTCTCGTGTGAATCGTTTACGAGGAAATTCTGACAGCCACACTTCTGTCGACGATCAGCCGTTGATAAGCTACGAGTAATAAAGGAGAAAAGATGGACATTAAAGTGTGTGATTTATGTGGATGTTACTGAAGAAGGTGAGGTTTTTACTCCTTTTAAAGTTTCTTGTTAACTGGTTAAAGTTTAGTATATAGTATAGATGTACATGTAAGTACGTGCACACTGTTAGATGTTTTTGTTATGGTGTGGGTGTTTGTTTACTAACGTGTATTTTTTACATGTTTCATGGATGTTTAGACTCGCTCGGGGTTCATGGGGGACTGGAAAGGGTAACTGAATTTATCTATTTAAAAAAATAACAGATTGTGAATTTTCAACTCAAAATTCAAAGCAGGGTCAAATTAGAAACATATCATATATTCTTGTGCAGAAGATTCCAAATGTAGTCATGAATACCCTGTAGACATAACTTCAAGTAAATAAAATTGTATACTTCAGACTTCAGAGTTAAAACATGACTTTAATATCTTTATGATGCCGATCATTGTATCATTAAAGAGGTTTAGCAGACCAACGGGTACCCGGTACATGTACTTGATCATGTAGGTTACAAGTTAGAACTATGCCTACCATTCTACCAGTTCACATAATTTTTCTTGTTTAGCAGTTATGATGTGTACTTAAATTGTCCTTCAATGTTTTAAATGTAATTTTTTATTCTCTTTTTTTAATCTGACTACTGGCAGTACTGGCGTGCGAGCAGTTCTCGCCGAGGACCATTTCTCGCTGGTGCACTGTTACATCATATTTTCGTATATAATTTTATGTGCTGATAAAATGACGTAACAATGCACTGGTGAGAAATGGTACTCGGCGAGAACTGATCGCACGCCAATATTAATAAATTACAGACAAAAATTGAAGGTTGCGAGTGTTATTTTTTATTGAACAACATTGTTTAAAATAATTCTTTATATATGTGACGATCAGACCGGTTTGAATACCAGTGCCAGATAGCTCAGTTGGTAGAGCACCTGACTAGAGATTCAGGGGGCCCAGGTTCAAATCCTGGTTTGGTCCTTCATTATTTCTCCCATCCTGTAACAATATTGGTGTTGTGACCAACCCCTGGAACTAACAGGTTAACTCGATCCTGCCAGGGATGATCTTCGAGGGTGAAGATCATTTAAGGGGGAGGAATGTGACGGTCAGACTGGTTTGAATACCGGTGCCAGATACATGTAGCTCAGTTGGTAGAGCACTTGACTAGAGATTCAGAGGGCCAGGTTCGAATCCCACTTTGTTCCGTCGTTATTTCTCCCATCTTTTACATATACATGTATATCATATATATGAAAGATGATTAAGGTCATCACATGTTTTGCAAGATGCAATAAGTGTTAAAAACCTTTACTTTACAACAGAATACATTTAAGTGAATATTTATGTTTCTTGTTATTATTTGGTGTGGTTTTCTTGACAGTGTTGCATAAACAATTTACCCGCTCCTAAAACACAAACTTTTTTTTTGTGGATTCAGCTTACCGCTGATTGGCTGCTGTTGCAGCAGACAAATAAGATATGCACGCACAAAACACAATGAACTTATCAGAGAATGAGTTGAGTTTATTTACACTGTTGGAATTTGGGTATTTTTTTTAAAAAATGTATACTTGTGACAAAACATATATGTGGTACATACAGCTGTAGCTTTATGAAGAAAATTTTGGTTAGACCATATATACCTATCATGCAAGTAAATGATATTTACAAAAAACTTGCAATTTATGGCGCACGAAATATACGCTAGTTTTATAAAGATTGACATACATGTAATGTACCACATTCTTTGAAAAATAATCTATTAAAAATTCTTCATTAAGTTTACTCATACATGTTTTATGCTTATTACACGTAGTATTGTTTTTAAAACATGTAATTTATAAGAAAATAAACAAAAACCCTCGCTAAATTTATTTGCCAAAAAAAAAACACAGTAAAATTGATAAAAAATGGTATACCAGAAGGTAATACCGACGCTGTTCGGTGGGTAATATTCGTTTGTAATTTACAAATTGAAATATTGACTGTTGCACTACAAGTACGGTAATAAACTCTCTCTCTCTCTCTCTCTCTCTCAAACTCTCTCTCTTTCTCAATTTGATAAGTGTTTATACCTATGAAAAATTTTTAATATTATATTATGACTTGATATGCAAATTTTTGATCTTGTACTGCCTAAATGTTATGTCATGTATTGGGATATGTCATACTTATTACACTGCATGGTCAGTGTATTTTTTACAGAAATACTATGCATATGTTAATGTAAACACAGCTATTACTAGTACATGTATGTAAACACAGCTTATTATTTTTTTTATTTATTTCAGCTCAAAACAGACTCTTGTTACCACATGGCTTTTACCGGTACCTGTTGATTCTTGTGGGTCAGCTCCTGAGATTAACCTGTCACCTCTATCCACATGCATATTCCTTGTGTTCTACAGACTATTTACCGGTAATTCAAATTAAATCCGATAATGCATGAACAATAATGGAACTTGAAGAAAGCATCATGCCATGTTGTGGTTTGTGTTTGATAAGAAATTATGAAAACAAAATTAAGGCTGTTTAAAGAAATTCATAATTGCTGTGAAAAATTTTTTTTCAATAAAAGTATACAATTATGTTTCCTTTATTTTTTATTTCATAAAGATATTTAGATGTGTTTACATAATTGAACCCCCCCCCCCCCTCTATTTAATTGTCTGCATTAAGATTACATGTAGGATATGTAAATGTACATTTGACTTTGAAATAACATCTGCTATGATAATTACTTTTGAAATGAACAAGAAACAACCTATTTCTACCTTTCTAAAGTATATATGCATAAAAAAGTAGAAAAACATGTCAAATTTGAACATTTTTCATTGAAATCAACTCTGTCTCCAGCTACCTGGGTGTGTTTGAATTGAATTCTAATTTAAGGCAGATGTCTAACTTGTAGGTTGTAACTTACTGTTTTAGCATGGTTAGAAGAAGACTAGAAATCAGAATAGATTATAGATATTCACTAAATATGATTGTTAGCTTACTTTTTTCATGAAAACGAGAAATCACAAGCAGGACAGCTGTCTATTTGTTAATTAAAATGGTACAAATCATACAATAAACAAATAAAGATCAAATTTTAGAATCATTGATGATTGTTTTCAAATATGTGTGAGAAATGACTCAAGGAAATTGCCACACGTTTCATAAAATTAGGTAAAACATTTTAAACCATGACTTTTTATGAAAATCAAAAGAGTGGGGGGTATACATGTAAGGGTATTTCTAAGTGATGTGAAGCTTTTATCATGATTATATCATGTAGGCATATGTTGTATTGAATAAGGTTTCTTTTTAAAGGTGGTTGAACAAAAGTTGACCTCTAAAAGGTCAGGTAAAGATGTTTTACTATGGAGAACCCTGTAAATCTGTGTTTACTAAAGGAAATTGGAAAT
Source organism: Magallana angulata (assembly GCF_025612915.1). NCBI lineage: Eukaryota > Metazoa > Mollusca > Bivalvia > Ostreida > Ostreidae > Magallana > Magallana angulata. The sequence goes on from NW_026441614.1 coordinate 41,161, forward strand.
GGTGGGTTCACTTAAATGGCAATATTTTTATTAAACCTCAATGGAATTGGCAATATGTGGTATTCTTTTTCTCAGAATTGCATTAGCTTTCTTATTCTAAGACAAACCATCTTTTCATAAAAATGTTAGTGTACTAAGTTAAAGATACAAGGAACAGTTTCGGATAAAGTACCGTCAATATTTTTGTAAAATTGAGAGTGACTGTACTTGAAGGTTTATCATTGTTGCGTAGATTCATGAAATGAATTTTAATGATTATCAATAATTAGAGGGATGTCTGTTGTTGGAATTGGTAAGCAATATTAAGGCCCCTAATTTTAAGTACATAAGAAGCAGAAATAAATTGTGAAACTTGCGGCTATGACAGATATGTTGACTTTACAGTGAAATTGAAGGTTACAAACGGGAGGTTATATAACATGAAATGTAGGTGGATGGGATATTATATGCCTATTTAGTATTTACTGGGTATGAGGACAATAGCAAGTTTATTGTCCCCCAAGACAGCAACTATTTAATGAGGCAAAGCCAAGGGAAATAGTTGCTGTGGAATGGGACAATAAACTTGCTATTGTCTGAATAGTCAGTTAATTGGTATTTCATTATACAGAAGAAAACTTTATTTGTCAGCATGCAGAATTTCTTGATGATAAACAAATTAGAGTTAAATCAAACTTTGTATTGAATGCGGTGATCTTATTAGGTCAGAGGTGTTCCGAGTTTAAGGTGATATGGGACACTTCCATGTTGTGACGTATTGTTTATCGAAATAAACAATAAAATAAAGTGTAATTATATAAGTACATGTAGTTTCTTTTAAAAAATGGTCACCTAACTCCTTAGCACAGTGGGTTAGAGGGTTTACTAGGAACCTGTAAGTCATGAGTTCGAATCCCGCTGGGGTTTTTACAATTTTTACCTTTTCAAATATTTTTAAAAGCTATTTTTTGGTTAAATATTGTAAAATTTGAAAATTCTAAACCAGTGAAAAGTTTTCAATTATATAGTACTTTAATCCACATTAATATCGACAGATGTCCCATACCACCTTAAAAAGGAGGGAAATCAAATTCTGCTGATGAATGGTTTTGATGACTATTCACCATGGGCAGATAGCATGGATACTATTTTAAATTAGATAAAAAGGCATGTTTATGCAGGCGCCTTCTAGTGATCAATTTGTCCGTCTGTCCATCCGAGATGGCTTGACAGGAGCATAGCTTCTCTCCCCTTGGCCCAATCTGGCTCATACCTCATCCACAGGGTTCCTTTGGTCGAATGATGTGCAGTGACCTTGAACCATGTTTTTAGGTATAAGGTTAAGGTCATAGCAGAATTATATATATAAAATCCTTGTCTGGGGCATATCTTTTTTCCCTTTGGTCCAATCTGGCTAATACTCACAGAGTGTCTCTATGGTTAAACGATGTGCAGTGACCTTGCATGAAATTTCTAGGTAACGGGTGAAGATCATATCGGATCATGCAAAAATCCTTTTTTGAGAGCATATATAATTTCTACTAACCCCTATTTGGCTCAGACTTCACATAAGCAGAGCTTTTGAGTAAAAGGTGAAAGGGTGTGTAGTGACCTTGAACCTATTTTCAGTGAAAAGAAACTGTGAAGGTCATACCAGAATTATATTTTTAAAAATCCTTGTCCGGAGTATATCTTCTCTCCCTTTGCTCCATTCAGCCTCATACTTCACCCACATGATGCCTTTGTTCAAAATATATGCAATGACCTCGAATGATATTTGTAGATGAAGAGTCAAGGTCATATCAGATTACACAAAAATCCATATTTTAAGAACATAGATATACTCTCATTTTAGCCCCTATTTGGCTAATATTTTACCTTTACAGAGTTTATTGGTTAATGGCGTGCAGTGACCTTGAACCAAGTCTGTCAATGTGAAGGTCATAGCAGATCTTTTTAAAATTAGTTTCAAATAGTAGATTATTTTCCAAATATGCTTAATCTTGGTCAGATTGAACAAAAATGCATGTATGTTAGGGGGAATGAAATTGAATTAAAAGTTCTATGCCAGCTGGAAAAATTTCAAGTTATAGGTCAAGGTCAAAGCAGAATTCTCTGAAATAACATAAGCGGGGCCCTTTGAAATGTTCACCATTTCAATGTTGTCTGGTTCATAGTAATTTTACATAGAAAATATTCACAGAAGTACAGTAAAGTAAACTTTACATCGATAAGTTTCTGACAATTAATGACGCAACGAGCACACAGTACGAAAGGTCAACCTTTTGAAAAGCAGTGAAGAGGAAAAGTTGCTCAGAATTATGTTTTAAACAAAATTGATTTTTTACATAAATTTTAATTTTGCATTCTGGGTTAAGAAAAAAGATGTTAGTTCAAGGTAAAGTAAACTTGTACCTAAATTGAAGTCAAATTTGTTAAGTCGTACTTAAACACATTGTTTTTTTTTGTTAAGTCGTTCTTGAAATGGTTAAGGGTTTTTTGTTAAGTCGTACTTAAAAACATTCGGATCATGTTAAGTTGTACCAAGAATCATTCGATTTTTTTTTTATCTTTTTGTACTTAGGTTTCTTTGTTACTAGATAAGAACTCTGCTTCTTAGACGTACTTCTAGCGTTGCTTTCGACATTAGCGGAAAACCCACTCGTTGCTTTGCAACGAGCTTTGCTCTAGTTATTATTTTTTTTTTTCCCGCAAATTTTGTGCACGAGATTTCTCGAACATTTTTTGTCTGATTGCTATGAAACTTTCAGGGTATGTAGATGATATTAATATCTCTAGACGTTTTTTTCAAATTTGTAAAATTCACTTCTGGTTATGAGTTATTGCCCTTTAATTGAAATTTGGGGGGTCTTTTGTCCAGAGTTGATCTCGGGAACTACAGATGATAGATGCATGAAATTTGGCGAAATTGTCGGTAACATTTTATAGTTTTGCTGGCATGAAAATTTTGGTAATTTCTTTGTTAGTTTTTGAGCTATTTGTCGCCAAAGTTTAAGATTTTTTCGGGGCTGAAATTTTGTTGCTTTTTGTATTATAACCTTTAAACTAAAAATGTTTTGTTAATACATATAGAACAAAAGTTGTTTAGAATAACGAGAGCTTTCATTTAAAATTAAGAAAAAAGGGCTTGCCCCTATAATTAGGGGTCAGCAGCTCATACACGTATTTTTCTGATAGCAAAAATCGTTATCATTTTATGAAAAAAAATTAATTCAGTTATTGTTAATATATTAAATAATGTCATTTGGTATCAAATTAAAAAAGTTCTGTGCTATATTTCTTTTCAAATTTCATAAAACAAATATGTGAGAATCGTACATGAACGAGTTAATATGTCTACATAGACACACAAGCGAACAAATGCCACATTAAGGCCCAGGAATTTACTGCATTACGTTGTGTTGCGTCTTAGATAAATTGTTGTGATTGAATTTCATTTTTTTCATCTATATCATTTATGAATTCAATGAACACACATTATTTAAACGTTCTATGTGCAACTATTTGTCGGGGCGCCCCTGTTTGTAACCCCCGCGCGCGCGCCGAATGTAAACAGTAACGAACGGCATTGTAGAAAAGAGAGAGCCGTGGTGCAGAAGAGAAGTTGTGTATTCTTTCGGTGTACACATGCATTTTCAAGTTACTGTGAAACATATGAACATGCACAGGGAACAATACTACATATTTGTATAAGGAGGGATATGTTCTCGTGTGAATCGTTTACGAGGAAATTCTGACAGCCACACTTCTGTCGACGATCAGCCGTTGATAAGCTACGAGTAATAAAGGAGAAAAGATGGACATTAAAGTGTGTGATTTATGTGGATGTTACTGAAGAAGGTGAGGCTTTTACTCCTTTTAAAGTTTCTTGTTAACTGGTTAAAATTTAGTATATAGTATAGATGTACATGTAAGTACGTGCACACTGTTAGAAGTTTTTGTTATGGTGTGGGTGTTTGTTTACTAACGTGTAATTCTTACATGTTTCATGGATGTTTAGACTCGCTCGAGGTTCATGGGGGACTGGAAAGGGTAACTGAATTTATCTATTTAAAAAAATAACAGATTGTGAATTTTCAACTCAAAATTCAAAGCAGGGTCTAATTAGAAACATATCATATATTCTTGTGCAGAAGACTCCAAATGTAGTCATGAATACCCTGTAGACATAACTTCAAGTAAATAAAATTGTATACTTCAGACTTCAGAGTTAAAACATGACTTTAATATCTTTATGATGCCAATCATTGTATCATTAAAGAGATTTAGCAGACCAACGGGTACCCGGTACATGTACTTGTACATGTAGGTTACAAGTTAGAACTATGCCTACCATTCTACCAGTTCACATAATTTTTCTTGTTTAGCAGTTATGATGTGTACTTAAATTGTCCTTGTTAATGTTTTAAATGTAATTTTTTATTCTCTTTTTTTAATCTGACTACTGGCAGTACTGGCGTGCGAGCAGTTCTCGCCGAGGACCATTTCTTGCTGGTGCACTGTTACATCATATTTTCGTATATAATTTTATGTGTTGATAAAATGACGTAACACTGCACTGGTGAGAAATGGTACTCGGCGAGAACTGATCGCACGCCAATATTGATTAATTACAGACAAAAACTGAAGGTTGCGAGTGTTATTTTTTATTGAACAACATTGTTTAAAATAATTCTTTATGTATGTGACGATCAGACCGGTTTGAATACCAGTGCCAGATAACTCAGTTGGTAGAGCACCTGACTAGAGATTCAGGGGGCCCAGATTCAAATCCCGGTTTGGTCCTTCATTATTTCTCCCATCCTGTTACAATATTGGTGTTGTGACCAACCCCTGGAACTAACAGGTTAACTCGATCCTGCCAGGGATGATCTTCGAGGATGAAGATCATTTAAGGGGGAGGAATGTGACGGTCAGACTGGTTTGAATACCGGTGCCAGATACATGTAGCTCAGTTGGTAGAGCACTTGACTAGAGATTCAGAGGGCCAGGTTCGAATCCCACTTTGTTCCGTCGTTATTTCTCCCATCTTTTACACATACATGTATATCAGATATATGACAGATGATTAAGGTCATCACATGTTTCGCAAGATGCAATAAGTGTTAAAAACCTTTACTTTACAACAGAATACATTTAAGTGAATATTTATGTTTCTTGTTATTATTTGGTGTGGTTTTCTTGACAGTGTCGCATAAACAATTTACCCGCTCCTAAAACACAAACTTTCTTTTTGTGGATTCAGCTTACCGCTGATTGGCTGCTGTTGCAGCAGACAAATAAGATATGCACGCACAAAACACAATGAACTTATCAGAGAATGAGTTGAGTTTATTTAAACTGTTGGAATTTGGGTATTTTTTTTTAAAATGTATACTTGTGACAAAACATATATGTGGTACATACAGCTGTAGCTTTATGAAGAAAATTTTGGTTAGACCATATATACCTATCGTGCAAGTAAATGATATTTACAAAAAACTTGCAATTTATGGCGCACGAAATATACGCTAGTTTTATAAAGATTGACATACATGTAATGTACCACATTCTTTGAAAAATAATCTACTAAAAATTCTTCATTAAGTTTACTCTTACATGTTTTATGCTTATTACACGTAGTATTGTTTTTAAAACATGTAATTTATAAGAAAATAAACAAAAACCCTCGCTAAATTTATTTGCAAAAAAAAAAAAAACACAGTAGAATTGATAAAAAATGGTATACCAGAAGCTAATACCAGTACATGTACTTTGACGCTGTTCGGTGGGTAAAATTCGTTTGTAATTTACGAATTGAAATATTGACTGTTGCACTACAAGTACGGTAATAAACTCTCTCTCTCTCTCTCTCAAACTCTCTCTCTTTCTCAATTTGATAAGTGTTTATACCTATGAAAATTTTTTAATATTATATTATGACTTGATCTGCAAATTTTTGATCTTGTACTGCCTAAATGTTATGTCATGTATTGGGATATGTCATACTTATTACACTGCATGGTCAGTGTATTTTTTACAGAAATACTATGCATATGTTAATGTAAACACAGCTATTACTAGTACATGTATGTAAACACAGCTAATTATTTTTTTTATTTATTTCAGCTCAAAACAGACTCTTGTTACCACATGGCTTTTACCGGTACCTGTTGATTCTTGTGGGTCAGCTCCTGAGATTAACCTGTCACCTCTATCCACATGCATATTCCTTGTGTTCTACAGACTATTTACTGGTAATTCAAATTAAATCCGATAATGCATGAACAATAATGGAACTTGAAGAAAGCATCCTACCATGTTGTGGTTTGTGTTTGATAAGAAATTATGAAAACAAAATTAAGGCTGTTTAAAGAAATTCATAATTGCTGTGAAAATTTGTTTTTCAATAAAAGTATACAATTATGTTTCCTTTATTTTTTATTTCATAAAGATATTTAGATGTGTTTACATAATTGAACCCCCCCCCCCTATTTAATTGTCTGCATTAAGATTACATGTAGGATATGTAAATGTACATTTGACTTTGAAATAACATCTGCTATGATAATTACTTTTAAAATGAACAAGAAACAACCTATTTCTACCTTTCTAAGGTATATATGCATAAAAAAAAGTAGAAAAACATGTCAAATTTGTAAATTTTTCATGGAAATCAACTCGATCTGTCTCCAGCTACCTGGGTGTGTTTGAATTTAATTTTAATTTAAGGCAGATGTCTAACTTGTAGGTTGTAACTTACTGTTTTAGCATGGTTAGAAGGAGACTAGAAATCAGAATAGATTAGATATTCACTAAATATGATTGTTAGCTTACTTTTTTCATGAAAACAAGAAATCACAAGCAGGACAGCTGTCTATTTGTTAATTAAAATGGTACAAATCATACAATAAACAAATAAAGATCAAATTTTAGAATCATTGATGATTGTTTTCAAATATGTGTGAGAAATGACTCAAGGAAATTGCCACACGTTTCATAAAATTAGGTAAAACATTTCAAACCATGACTTTTTATGAAAATCAAAAGATTGGGGGGTGGGGGGTATACATGTAAGGGTATTTCTAAGTGATGTGAAGCTTTTATCATGATTATATCATGTAGGCATATGTTGTATTGAATAAGGTTTCTTTTTAAAGGTGCTTGAACAAAAGTTGACCTCTAAAAGGTCAGGTAAAGATGTTTTACTATGGAAAACCCTGTAAATCTGTGTTTACTAAAGGAAATTGGAAATGGTGGGTTCACTTAAATGGCCATATTTTTATTAAACCTCAATGGAATTGGCAATATGTGGTATTCTTTTTCTCAGAATTGCATTAGCTTTCTTATTCTAAGACAAACCGTCTTTTCATAAAAATGTTAGTGTACTAAGTTAAAGATACAAGGAACAGTTTCGGATAAAGTACCGTCAATATTTTTGTAAAATTGAGAGTGACTGTACTTTAAGGTTTATCATTGTTGCGTAGATTCATGAAATGAATTTTAATGATTATCAATAGTTAGAGGGATGTCTCTTGTTGGAATTGGTAAGCAATATTAAGGCCCCTAATTTTAAGTACATGAGAAGCAGAAATAAATTGTGAAACTTGCGGCTATGACAGATATGTTGACTTTACAGTGAAATTGAAGGTTACAAACGGGAGGTTATATAACAAGAAATGTAGGTGGATGGGATATTATATGCCTATTTAGTATTTACTGGGTATGAGGACAATAGCAAGTTTATTGTCCCCCAAGACAGCAACTATTTAATGAGGCAAAGCCAAGGGAAATAGTTGCTGTGGAATGGGACAATAAACTTGCTATTGTCCGAATAGTCAGTTAATTGGTATTTCATTATACAGAAAACTTTATTTGTCAGGGATGCAGAATTTCTTGATGATAAACAAAGTAGAGTTAAATCAAACTTTGTATTTAATGCGGCGATCTTATTAGGTCAGAGGTGTTCCGAGTTTAAGGTGATATGGGACACATCCATGTTGTGACGTATTGTTTATCGAAATAAACAATAAAATAAAGTGTAATTATATAAGTACATGTAGTTTCTTTTCAAAAATGGTCACCTAACTCCTTAGCACAGTGGGTTAGAGGGTTTACTAGGAACCTGTAAGTCATGAGTTCGAATCCCGCTGGGGTTTTTACAATTTTTACCTTTTCAAATATTTTTAAAAGCTATTTTTTGGTTAAATATTGTAAAATTAGAAAATTCTAAACCGGTGAAAAGTTTTCAATTATATAGTACTTTAATCCACATTCATATCGACAGATGTCCCATACCACCTTAAAAAGGAAGGAAATCAAATTCTGCTGATGAATGGTTTTGATGACTATTCACCATGGGCAGATAGCATGGATACTATTTTAAATTAGATAAAAAGGCATGTTTATACGGGCGCTTTCTAGTGATCAATTTGTCCGTTTGTCCATCTGAGATGGCTTGACAGGAGCATAGCTTCTCTCCCCTTGGCCCAATCTGGCTCATACCTCATCCACAGGGTTCCTTTGGTTGAAGGATGTGCAGTGACCTTGAACCATGTTTTTAGGTATAAGGTTAAGGTCATAGCAGAATTATATATATAAAATCCTTGTCTGGGGCATATCTTTTTTCCCTTTGGTCCAATCTGGCTAATACTCACAGAGTGTCTCTATGGTTAAACGATGTGCAGTGAACTTGCATGAAATTTTTAGGTAACGGGTGAAGATCATATCGGATCATGCAAAAATCCTTTTTTGAGAGCATATATAATTTCTACTAACCCCTATTTGGCTCAGACTTCACATAAGCAGAGCTTTTGAGTAAAGGGTGAAAGGGTGTGTAGTGACCTTGAACCTATTTTCATTGAAAAGAAACTGTGAAGGTCATACCAGAATTATATTTTTAAAAATCCTTGTCCGGAGTATATCTTCTCTCCCTTTGCTCCATTCAGCCTCATACTTCACCCACATGATGCCTTTGTTCAAAATATATGCAATGACCTCGAATGATATTTGTTGATGAAGAGTCAAGGTCATATCAGATCACACAAAAATCCATATTTTAAGAGCATAGATATACTCTCCTTTTAGCCCCTATTTGGCTAATATTTTACCTTTACAGAGTTTATTGGTTAATGGCGTGCAGTGACCTTGAACCAAGTCTGTCAATGTGAAGGTCATAGCAGATCTTTTTAAAATTAGTTTTAAATAGTAGATTATTTTCCAAATATGCTTAATCTTGGTCAGATTGAACAAAAATGCATGTATGTTAGGGGGAATGAAATTGAATTAAAAGTTCTATGCCAGCTGGAAAAATTTCAAGTTATAGGTCAAGGTCAAAGCAGAATTCTCTGAAATAACATAAGCGGGGCCCTTTGAAATGTTCACCATTTCAATGTTGTCTGGTTCATAGTAATTTTACATAGAAAATATTCACAGAAGTACAGTAAAGTAAACTTTACATTGATAAGTTTCTGACAATTAATGATGCAACGAGCACACAGTACGAAAGGTCAACCTTTTGAAAAGCAGTGAAGAGGAAAAGTTGCTCAGAATTATGTTTTAAACAAAATTGATTTTTTACATAAATTTTAATTTTGCATTCTGGGTTAAGAAAAAAGATGTTAGTTCAAGGTAAAGTAAACTTGTACCTGAAATGAAGTCAAATTTGTTAAGTCGTACTTAAACACATTGTTTTTTTTTTGTTAAGTCGTTCTTGAAATGGTTAAGGGTTTTTGGTTTAAGTCGTACTTAAAAACATTCGGATCATGTTAAGTTGTACCAAGAATCATTCGATTTTTTTTATCATTTTGTACTTAGGTTTCTTTGTTTCTAGATTAAGAACTCTGCTTCTTAGACGTACTTCTAGCGTTGCTTTCGACATTAGCGGAAAACCCACTCGTTGCTTTGCAACGAGCTTTGCTGTAGTTATTATTATTTTTTTTTTCCAAATTTTGTGCACGAGATTTCTCGAAATCTATTCGACCGATCTCAACCATTTTTTCACAGATGTTTTGGCGTGATCTAAACTTAATACATTTTTCTTAATTTTTTCGTAGTCACTTCCGGTACCGAATTATCGGCCATTTTGTAATTTTCGACGACCCATTTTGTGCAGCTATAAACTCGGAAACCATAAGAGATATGAATATGAAATTTTCAGGATAGGTAGACGATAGTTTGAAGTTGTGCAACATGTAGTTGTTTAATGCCTGTTGCGCCATTTCTTGGAGCTCGCCTGGGCACAAAAATTGGGTACGAATTTTCATTCAAAATTTTCACACGTTTTGATTTATATCTTTTTATTAGTTGATATTTTGTTAAAACATGTATAACAAAAGTGGTAGATAATCAAAAGTTCTTTCCAACGAAATCAAGAAAAAGGGGCTGGCCCCTTTATTTAGGGGCCAAGGCACTCTTAAACTCTAATACAAATAACTTAAAAACGATAATGATTTTGTAATGCATTATAGAAGCAAAGTTGTTGATCGTACCAATATCTATCAGCAAAAATCATTGCCACGCCCATTTATTACGTAACTAGGGATTTTTAGGGGCCAGAGTACTTAAACTTTGACGAAAAATAACTAGAGAAGCAGAAATATTTTGTTAGACATCATAGAAGAGAAAATGTTTGAATTTATGATTTAAATCGATTCCACTTATCAAAACACGAATTTCCGTCCCCATTAAGGATTTAGAGGGCTGGCCCCTTAAATATTCAAACATTTGTATTTCAAAAATGAAGAACAATTTTAAATAGATATCAGAACAAAAAATGTTAGAATTTATGAGACCTTTCGATTCAATTTAAGAAAAAGGGGCTGGCCCCTTAAATTAGGGGCCAAGATACTCGTAAACTCTATAACAAATAGCTTAAAAACGATAAATATATTGGTATCAATTATAGAAGCAAAGTTGTTGATAATACCAATATCTATCAGAAAAAATCATTGCCACGCCCCTTTATTACGCAATAAGGGATTTTTAGGGGCCAAAGTACATAAACGTTGACGCAATATATCTAGAAAAGGAGACATATTTTGTTAGACATCATAGAAGAGAAAATGTTTGCATTTATGATTTAAATCGATTCCACATATCACAACACCAATGTCTGTCCCCATTAGGGATCTACAGGTCTGGCCCCTAAAATATTCAAACATTTGTATCTCAAAAATGAACAACAATTTAAGATGGGTGTAAGAGCATAAAATGTTTGTATTCTTAAGACCTTTTCACAGAAATCAAGAAAAAGGGGCTAGCCCCTTTAATTAGGGGCCAAGAGACTCGTAATTTCTATTACAAATAATTTAAAAACAACTCTTACAAATACCTTAAAAACGATTAGGATTTTGTAAACCATTATAGAAGTAAAGTTGTTGATTGTAACAATATTAGTTTGTAAAACCCATTGCCACACCCACTGATGACGTCATTAGGGATATAAGGGGACTAAAATCTTAAATCTTTAATGTGCTGTATGTGATAAAGCAAAACTCTTTGTTAAGCATTTGAAAGGATATTGACAATCGTATACATTATCTGAAAGGGAGGGGTTGAGTGGAAATTCTGAAATTTCTTTGATATTTTAATGGAATCGTTTAAAAAATTGAACGGAAGACCTACTCGTTACTCGTAACGAGATCGTATCTAGTTATTATTATTTTTTTCCACAAATTTTGTGCACGAGATTTCTCGAAAACTATTCGACCGATTTCGACCATTTTTTCAGAGAAGATGAGTCTTGATGTAAACTTCATACGTTTTTGAGATTTTTCCTGACGGCACTTCCGGTACCGATTTATCGGCCATTTTGTACATTTTTACGACCTATTTTGTGCAGAGCTGATCTCAGAAACTATCAGAGATATGACTATGAAATTTTCAGGAAAGGTAGTCTATGGTCTGAAGTTGTGCACTATTATTTTATTTTACGCCAGTGGCGCCATTTCTTGCAGCTCGCCTAGGCACGAAAATTGGGTACGAATTTTCATTCAAAATGTTCATACGTTTTCATCTGTATCTTTTTATCAGTTGATATTTTGTTAAGACATGTATAACAAAAGTAGTAGATAATTAAACGTTCTTTCCAACAAAATCAAGAAAAAGGGGCTGGCCCCTTAAATTAGGGGCCAGGACACTCGTAAACTCTATTACAAATAACTTAAAAACGATCAAAATTTTGTAATGCAATATAGAAGCAAAGTTGTTGATTGTAGCAATATTTCTCAGGGAAAATCATTTTTTACACCCATTTATGACGTAATTAGGGATTTTAAGGGGCCAAAGTACTTAAACTTTGATGCAATATATCTAGAGAAGGAGACATATTTTTTAGGCAACGTAGAAAAGAAAATGTTTGCATTGATGATTCTAATCGATTCCACTAATCAAAACTCTAAAGTCTGTCCCCATTAAGGATCTATAGGGCTGGCCCCTAAAATATTCAATCATTTGTATCTAAAAAATGAACAACAATTTTACAAAGGTGTAAGAACAAAAAATGTTAGTGTTCGTGAGAACTTTCGATTGAACTCAAGAAAAAGTGGCTGGCCCCTTAAATGAGGGACAAAGACACTCGTAAACTATATTACAGATAACTTGAAAACAATCAAGATTTCAAATATCTTTGGTACCTAGCCTTTTTACAAAATTGATACCAGCGAGATTTTAGTCACTGTAAGTGATTGAGACACAAACTTTTATAAATGATAGACAATCGATTGAAGATATATTTAACGGGTTTTCTTTTGTCAACCGTCACTTCCGGTACTCACCAGAAGAGTTCAGACAATTCATTTTTTTTTCACAAGTTTAACTGATTATCTTTGGTGTTTCATCTTCCATGATTAACAGTAGTGTACACTGAACAAATGTATAAATAAAAAAACTAGCTTTTATTTTCATAAACCTCTTTTGTTCGTCCGTTTTCGGTCTCGAGACAAAAAAACCTAGATTCACCAAGATCGCAGATTTGGCAGAGAATATCGATATTTCATCGTATCATATGAAAACAAAATCGGACGGAAGACCTACTCGTTACTCGTAACGAGATCTAGTTATTATTTTTTTTTTTCCACAAATTTTGTGCACGAGATTTCTCGAAAACTATTCGACCGATTTCGACCATTTTTTCAGAGAAGATGAGTCTTGATGTAAACTTCATACATTTTTGAGATTTTTCCTGTCGGCACTTCCGGTACCGATTTATCGGCCATTTCGTACATTTTTACGACCTATTTTGTGCAGAGCTGATCTCAGAAACTATCAGAGATATGACTATGAAATTTTCAGGATAGGTAGTCTATAGTCTGAAGTTGTGCACTATTATTTTGTTTTACGCCAGTGGCGCCATTTTTTGGAGCTCGCCTAGGCACGAAAATTGGGTATGAATTTTCATTCAAATTCTTCATACGTTTTCATCTGTATCTTTTTATCAGTTGATATTTTGTTAAGACATATATAACAAAAATAGTAGATAATTTAACGTTCTTTCCAACAAAATCAAGAAAAAGGGGCTGGCCCCTTAAATTAGGGGCCAAGACACTCGTAAACTCTATTGCAAATAACGTAAAAACGATCAAAATTTTGTAATGCAATATAGAAGCAAAGTTGTTGATTGTAGCAATATTTATCAGCTAAAATCATTTTCACACCCATTTATGACGTAATTAGGGATTTTAAGGGGCCAAAGTACTTAAACTTTGATGCAATATATCTAGAGAAGGAAACATATTTTGTTAGGCAATGTAGAAAAGAAAATGTTTGCATTGATAATTCTAATCAATTCCACTAATCAAAACTCCAAAGTCTGTCCCCATTAAGGATCTATAGGGCTGGCCCCTAAAATATTCAATCATTTGTATCTCAAAAATGAACAACAATTTTAGATGGGTGTAAGAACAAAAAATGTTAGTATTCGTGAGAACTTTCGATTGAACTCAAAAAACAGGGGCTGGCCCCTTAAATGAGGAGCCAAGACACTCGTAAACTATATTACAGATAACTTGAAAACAAGCAAGATTTCAAATATCTTTGGTACTTAGCCTTTTTTACAAAATTGATACCAGCGAGATTTTAGTCACTGTAAGTGATTGAGACACAAACTTTTATAAATGATAGACAATCGATTGAAAATATATTTAACGGGTTTTCTTTTGTCAACCGTCACTTCCGGTACTCACCAGAAGAGTTCAAACAATTCATTTTTTTCACAAGTTTAACTGATTATCTTTGATGTTTCATCTGCTATGATTAACAGTAGTGTACACTAAACATATGTATAAAAAACCCTAGCTTTTATTTTCATAAACCTCTTTTGTTCGTCCGTTTTCGGTCTCGAGACAAAAAAACCTAGATTCACCAAGATCGCAGATTTGGCAGAGAATATCGATATTTCATCGTATCATATGAAAACAAAATCTGACGGAAGACCTACTCGTTACTCGTAACGAGATCTAGTTAAGGTCTTCCGTTTCCAACGGAAGACCTTATAGTTTTCGTACGATTTCTTATTATTATTATTATTTTTTTCCACAAATTTTGTGCACGCGATTTCTCAAAAACTATTCGACCGATTTCAACCATTTTTTCACAGAAGATGAGACTTCAAATAAACTTCATACATTTTTGAGATTTTTTCTGTCGTCCCTTCCGGTACCGATTTATCGGCCATTCTGCACATTTTTACGACCTTTATTGTGCAGAGCTGATCTCAGAAACTATCATAGATATGATTATGAAATTGTCAGGATAGGTAGTCTATAGTTTGAAGTTGTGCACTATTGTGTTGTTTTACGCAAGTGGCGCTATTTCTTAAAGCTCGCCTAGGCACAAAAATTGGGTACGAATTTTCATTCAAAATTTTCACACGTTTTGATTTGTATTTTTTTATCAGTTGATATTTTGTTAAGACATATATAACAAAAGTGGTAGAAAATTGAAAGTTCTTTCCAACAAAATCAAGAAAAACGGGGCTGGCCCCTTTATTTAGGGGCCAAGGCACTCTTAAACTCTATTACAAATAACTTAAAAAAAATAAAGATTTTGTAATGCATTATAGAAGCAAAGTTGTTGATCGTACCAATATCTATTAGAAAAAATCATTGCCACGCCCATTTATTACGTAATTAGGGATTTTTAGGGGCCAAAGTACTTAAACTTTGACGCAATATAACTAGAGAAGTAGAAATATTTTGTTAGACATCATAGAAGAGAAAATGTTTGAATTTATGATTTAAATCGATTCCTTTTATCAAAACACGAATTTCTGTCCCCATTAAGGATCTAGAGGGCTGGCCCCTAAAATATTCAATCATTTGTATCTCAAAAATGATCAACAATTTTAGATGGGGGTAAGAACAAAAAATGTGAGTATTCTGAAGACCTTTTCAGAGAAATCAAGAAAAAGGGGCTGGCCCCTTAAATTAGGGGCCAAGGCACTCGTTAACTCTATTACAATTAGCTTAAAAACGATAAAGATTTCGTAATGCATTATAGAAGCAAAGTTGTTGATTGTAGCAATATCTATCTGGAAAAGTCATTGCCAACCCATTTATTACATCATTAGGGATTTTTATACATTATCTGAAAGTGTTTGTGTGTGTGTGTGGGGGGGGGGGGAGAATTGTGAAATTGTTTCGATTATTCATGGTATGATTTAAAACCGAAATCGCAAGGAAGACCTACTCGTTACTCGTAACGAGATCGTATCTAGTTATTATTAAGGTCTTCCGTTTCCAACGGAAGACCTTATTGTTTTCGTACTGTTTATTATTATTTTTTTTTTCCAAATTTTGTGCACGCGATTTCTCGAAAACTACTCAACCGATCTGAACAATTTTTTCACAGATGATGGGAAATTATCTGAATTTAATATGTTTTTGAATTTTTTGTCGTCGTCACTTCCGGTCCGGATTTACGGTCGATTTTGTAATTTTTTACTACCAATTTTGTGCAGAGTTGATCTCGGAAACTATAAGAGATATGACTTTGAAATTTTCAGGATAGGTAGAGCATGGTTTGAAGTTGTGCACTATTTAGTTCTTTTGCACCAGTGGCGCTATTCCTTGGAGCTCGCTTAGGCACAAAAATGGGGTACAGATTTCGAATCAAAATTTCCATATGTTTTGATCAGTATCTTTTTATCAGTTGATATTTTGACAAGACATATAGAATAAAAGTAGTAGAGAATCAAAAGTTCTATCCAATAAAATCAAGAAAAAAGGGGCTGGCTCCTTTAATTAAGGACCAAGAGACTCGTAAATTCTATTACGAATAACTTGAAAACGATAAATATTTTGTTATGCATTATAAAAATCAAAGTTGTTGATCTCTACATTATCGGTTTGAAAGAGTCATCGTCAGGCCCATGTCTGACGTAATTAGGGTTTTTATTCTTTATCTTCAATTTTTTTTTTTTTTCGGGGGGGGGGGTAATTTTGAAATTGTATCGATATCTCATGGTATCATTTTATCTAAAAAAAAAAATCGGACGGAAGACCTACTCGTTACTCGTAACGAGGTCGTATCTAGTGATACCAAATCCTGCACAATCTTCTACAAAAATCGTTATGTGCATGGCGTTTAAGAGTGGTAGACAATAAGTTGAATAATGTTGTCTGAGGTGGGATTGGAACGCAGAGAGTGCAATCAAAACCACTTAATTCATGGACGTGAGAGTGTGTTAATGCCACGGTAAGGACATAAATAGAAAGGTCAGGTCTAAATAATGTTAGTAATTGATTGAACAGTGGGGAACATGTCAGTTTCAAAAGCTGCGATCGGAAAGCAAACCGAAAGTAGAAATCGCGGGTTCAGTTTACACCAACGCAAGGATGTCGATAAACAATTAGTTATGCATTCTGCACATGTATTTCTGCTTTAAAAGTTTTTTTCACGTCGTTTACAAGGATAATCTACTGTTTGAATTAAATGGGATTGATATAATTATGCTTGATAAATGAAGAAATGACAAAACACGTAACATGTAAATTTATTCAGTATAAAATCGATGACTGTAATTTTCACAGTTTCAACATTCAGAAATAATGCATATTTTTTCTGATTTAACAAAATACAAAAAATATACATGCATCTGAATAGTTATACGTTTGCTTACATCCCGTGCACTGTGTACATTTTGATTCCCCGTACAATCAATACGTGCTGTTTGATTTCAGGATTTTAATTATAAATTGTTCATTCTGCTTAACATTTGGCCGACAATAAGAATGAGGTCCGATGTACATTTACATGAGTTTTTATTTAAAATTGAGTGAAGGATCGGGAGTTTCAAATTTTTCCCCTACAGATCAAGCCATACACGGCAGCTGAAGATTCAATAGTCATTTTTAGTCGCCTTAAACTCCTAAAAGGTGTCAAAAAGTAACCCCCGGACCACATTTTTTAAATTCGTAACTCGTAGGTTGCACGGACTTCTAAGTGCATGATCTACACATTGTAGTATTATGTTTGAAAAAAATTTAAAGAACTACAATCAATAAACATACGGTAAAATATGATATATTCTTTGAAATAATTTCCACGGTATCCTTATTATTTTGGACTGATTTTGGTGCCTTATTCTCTTGCACATCGAACAAGGGTGTTGTTCAGAGTGCATAACGTCAGAATGATTTTAAAGACCCCATCGGTACTACATTCATCACACTAGACAAAGGATAGTAAATCCAAGAAAGTAACATCGTTTTCATCGATCAGTCTCTACAAAAATACTCCTGCGGTCATTCAGCATGGTTTGCGCATTTGCGATGTTATAATAAACACAGGAAAACGTTCTACAATTATCGAGGATTTTTTAAATACATGTGCCTGGATTTCAGTCCGTTCTGTTTTGTTGTTTATTGGATATTCCCTACCAGTGTATTGGTTGTTATATATGTCATCAAAATAATGAAAAGATATTTTGTTTTAATCTGAGCAAATATTGAAAAAAAAATTGAAAGTAAAAAAAATGTATCTTCTTTATTATATGGAACAACAATTGACTGTTCTTTTATTTAGTCTTTATTTAGTCGACTACCGCTGAATATTTTGGAAGTACACCTTGATAGCATCGTGATAACTGAAGTAAACAGGAACTTTCACAACCTTAACGGACAATCCTTCAGTAACATAAATATGATCTAGGATAGTCCCACTTTCAGTTGTGGAAAAGTCAACTCTTTGTTTAAACCCCTTTGACTGAAGAAAACTCGTAATTGGTCCATTTGTCCTGGCATCTTCGTTGAAATCTCCAATTACAACACACTGAAATCCACGTTCTTGGTAAACTATTACAACTTTCTGAAGAGCATCTAGAAAAAAGCTGACGTTAATGATGCATGGTCGGTAGATCACTATTATGATGATGTTCTCTTTGCAAAGCTCTAACGTCATTCCTTCAATATTCTTAAGGGGAAGTTCATGAACTCTGATATTTTCCTCTTTTCTTTGAAACACACCTATTCCCCCGCCTCTGGCTTGGCTTAATTTACAAAAAGTGTTTGATGAATCATCATAACACATTCCCCTTGAAATGCTGTAAAAATTAAAGCCCGGAATTTCATATTCTGACAAATCATCCTGATCTTTGAGCCACGTCTCTGTTAAACATATAAAATCTGCTTTGCTGAGTCTGTTGTCTGATTTGATGTCCTGTATATGTGCCCTTAGACTTTGTACATTAAGAAGAATAATTGTTTTGCATTCCTCAGTCTGTATTTGTCCAATGTCACCTACTGCGTTTGGTACAAATTTTTCCATGATGCTCAATGATGTTTTAACATCTGGATCAGCGTAGATTTTCTTCTTAAGTTTATCCTCATCTGTTGTCTCTATAAATAACCCATCCTTTGAGGTTACTCTACTAATAGCTACATAAGCCTGACCAGCAGCAAAAGTACGATCCAAATTGACCACTACCTTTTCTGTTGTCATTCCTTGCACTTTGTGTGCTGTGCATGCCCAAGATAGTTTCAGAGGAAATTGCTGTCGAACTACATTTTTAGTATTCTTTTCCTTGATTTCTTCCTGCATTCTTTGAATCACGATCTGATTTCCGTATAATGTCGTTGTTCCATGTAGTCTACCGATTTGTTTACTGTCAAATATTACTCCAACTCCTTGAATGTTTTTTCTCTGATGATCTCTTGCAAACTCAAAATGCGATATGTAACCCATTGCACCATTCACAAGTCCATCTTCGACATTAACATTTCTTGTAAGCATAACCCTTGCATTAACGGCTAAAAGCAGTAAAGATGACAGTCCATCTGTTTTGGTTGTGACCAGTGGTTTCTCACGTAATTTTAACCTTCCTGTTGTCTTGTCTTTTTGGTAATCCTCTGCATCTACCTCTATCAAATCTACACAGCATGTTTGCAACTTTTCAAGATTGAAATCGTTTACCTCTTCGTTTGTAGAATAAACGTGCAACACGTCATCTGGACCTTCCCTGATGCAATCTCTTAGTGACGTCAAAGCTTCGTTCGATATTTGTTCATCAATTGTTCTAACACGCAAAGAATTCAAAACGGCAGCAAATTCAACATCCTCCTTCTGACGCATTATTTCGTCTAGCTCAATGATTTTGAAGAAATCTAACCAATAGTCAACAGGGTATGCGTCATTTACCTTATACAACCTTTCGTCTTTTCGTTGTTTTACAGGCGGAAGTTGGTAGAAATCACCTACAGCAATAACAGAGATACCACCAAATGGTTCCTTGCATTTTTTAATTTGGACGAGTCGTTCATGTATGTAATACATCAGACGTTTAAAGACCATGGATACTTCATCTATGATCAATATTTGCACGTTTTCTAATTTGGACCTAATTGCATTTAAAGTTTGCTCCTTCAAAGGCTCATATGGAATGGGAAGCGCTTTTGTCAGTGAGAAAACATGATGTATTGTGCTTCCTCCAATGTTAAAGGCAGCCGTTCCCGTGAAAGCAGTTAGCAGAATTGATATGGCGTTGGGTGTGGGCAATGTCTTTCCAAGAAGTCTTGAGGCTTCGAAATGAATGGCTTTGATCAAGTGACTTTTTCCTGTTCCTGCTCCGCCCGTAATAAAAATATGAAAAGGTTCTGGTTTTCCTTGTGATATTTTCTTCAGACACCATTCGCGTACTGAATAAAAGACCTCTTTCTGTTTATCGTTTAAGCTTTGCAGTAAAGGTAAAATCTCTTGCCTTGAATTCGAAGCTTCCCTGATATGATATATAAAATCTGAAGGATATTCTTCTTCAACTTCTTCAGTTACTTCCTTCATTGTATTGTCTTCTGTGTCTAATTTTGATTTCTGAATTAAACACTCTTCCCGCTTCATTTCGGTATCGGGACAAAGACTTGCCCATGCATCTTCAGGCTCGCCGATCATTTCAAATATCTCTACGGCATTTTCAATTGCTTCTTCGTCTTTTGAAAATTGATTTCGATGCTCATTGACTACATTCTTCACTGCCTGCAAATCGCCACCTACTCTGACAAACCCATTGTTATAGAATGACTCATAGAGATCAAAACCTGGTGGTTTTAGTTGATTTTGATTAATATAGGGCAGAAAGAGTTGAAGTATTGATTGAAAATACTTCTCTGGTGCACTTTCAGCATTGAATCTTGGGTATCTTATGACAGCTGGTTTACCCCTTGTTCTTTTCTGGATAACACCTTTTCCATTTCGCAATTCGTATACTCCTTCCTTTTCAATCTGTGGAATTTGAGATTTTGCAAGTACCCTGAACTCGGAGCAGAACTCTGCAAGGCACATCTGAATGAAATAGTCAGTCTGTGGGCGATTTTCATATCTTTCTACAATATTCGTCATCCAAATGTCTTCCTCGTCTTCATCGCCTTCACATTCGTCCGACTGTGATCGTCGTTTTCTTTTCAACTGTGAAAGAGGTTTGCTTAAACGCGTTGGATTTTCCCCAACAGGAATAAACATTACTTTCCTTGAGCACTCTTTCATTTTTAAATTGCATACTCTGTACACTGCCTCTTGTGCACTGACTTCTCTATGGTTTAAATAAGCCGATCCTATTTTCTTAATAGTTTGTTTAGCACTAAGATTTCCTTCAGTTGCCTCGATCTTTGTTTGTTTTAATAACATGCCCATTTCCCGTTCTGATTTTGAGATGTACGAAATAATGTACACAATGCAGCTAAATGGGTCAAGAACATACTGAATGTCCATATTGGCATCCCAGCATTTGAGGAGACATTCGTTGTATTGATTTGTCCACATTTCCTCTGGGTCCCTCTTCAAAATTGTTGTTGTTCTTGATGTCAGTGCTCTATGTGCGATCTCGTACTCTTCTTGCGACAGAGATAAATCTGTGAATATCTCCTCTGTTGTCTGAAATTCGCTGTTATTGTCGAGAACTTTATTCCAAACCTTCAGTAAAGTATCCTTAGCTTGTGATGTATTCATTTGCGTGTTCGTTTGAAGATTCTCTGGATCTTCCTCACATCGTTCAGCGATAAAAGTTCTTTCTGATGGCGGTCTTGGAAAGTTGAACCTGCATTCTGTTCCCTTTTTTCTACACGATTTAGAGTGAGTTTTGCTATGTTGTTGTACACTTAACACAGACTGTCTTAATTCTTTTTCATCATCTTCGGATGGTAGGGAACATGTCACATACTTGTCAATGAATTCACATACACGTTCGTCACTATCCTTCCCAAATTTTGGTGCGTCATCAACCCAATATAAGCAATGCATGTGTGGGGAACCTCTTTGTTGGAATTCAACTCTTACAAAGTAGTCAACAACATTACCTATAGGATTGGCTGGTGCCATAATGACTTCTCTTTGGAATACATGAAATCTGTGTTCAAACATTCTGGCAACAGTGACTGGATTTCTTCTAAGAATATCACTTTTTTCAGACCAGTCTAATTCAGAAGGATTTCTATTGTCATCCTCATGATGCAAAATGCAACCGACTATTTCATTCCATCTGAATTCAGCAGCCGAAAACGAACAAAACCAAGTAGGGATCCCTAATTGTCGGAGCATTGCAAAAAGATTTTTCTGTGTTGTAGACCAATACGCAGGTGTTCCTCTTATTGGTTGCATGAATCGCAAAGCTTCGTCATTTCTGAGAAGTTTTGAGAGCACGTCTGGGTCTTGTAGCATATGTGATGTCACCATCTTTCCATCGTTAGTTTTAGACAAAGACTTCCGAATTGAGATTTGTGTTTTCTCTATCACCTGTTTCAATTCTGACATAAATTGCGCAAAAAATATGTAATTTGTATCCTTTGCGAATCTATTGTCTGTATTCATAAGTCTGTTGTTGAAATATCTGGAAAGTGTGATCCTTTCATCTCTCTCCTCATTCCACGAGAATCTGCCAGATGGAAATAAATGTGGGAATGACTTCGCTTCATTTCCTTCGTCTTGTAACATTCTAACAGGATTTTTTCCTTCACCTGGTGCAATATTATAGACCTCGTCAAAGTAATGATCAAGGACTTCTTGCGCTATGTCAACAGGTTGTAAACATGTATCCGTTGCGACTTCTTGGTCATGATTTTTCTCCATTTCTGACTTTTCTTGATTGCTTTCACTAATTTCAATAGTATCGTTTAACAAACAATGATCGTCATTGTCAGTCCAATTACTGTTAATAGAAACGTCTTGGTACCATTTATTGTTTTCTTTCAAAAAGTCAAGAGCAGCCTTAATGTGTCGTGGAGTTACGAATTGGTATTCGAAGTATCCTTTGTACGATAGCTTGCGTTTGAGTTTCACCCTCAGTAAAAGATTGTCATCAACGTTCAGTGGTAAACTGGTTGTTTTCTTTAAGTTTGACGGCACGCACACTACAGGTCCGTGTACATTTCTTTGTCCACCTTGTGGAAGAGCCATGACTTTCATAAAAGGAATGTGTAGAGCAATGAGGTGTTGTTCTAAGGAATTCAAATCACTTAGCTCTGGTGGAATTTCCTCAAGTGACATTTTATTAATTGCAGCTTCTTGTGGGATTTTTCCACTCATGATTTTTCTGTGACATGTAAAACATACCCACATAGAAGATCTGTGACAAAAGGTTGTACACGACACGCCACACTGGTGAACATATTTGTCATTTATACACTGATTGGCCACATCTTTTGCTTGCTGGTTTATTGTATACATTTCATGTGTACATCCACGAACTTGGTTTTCGAACAGCAAACGATGACAACAACAACATGTGTACTCTGGTCCTTGTTTTACGATATGTTTAAACAAGTTCACTACTTCACGTTCACCTTTCAATTTCTCCATCCGTTCTTGTCTTTTTTTCAAAACGTTTTCTTTTTTTCGTCTTTTTGCCTCTGAACTCAAATGATAACTCGCTTTGCTTGCAACTCAAATGACCTTTCATTTGATACCATGAAAAAGGGGCTGGCCCCTAATATTTGGGACCTAGAGGGCTCTAAAGTCTTTTACCCATAACTTTTTACCGAGGGATATTTTGTTATAGATTATAAAAGCAAATATGTTAATCTCACAGTTATGTATTCAAGCAATATAATGAATTTATGATGTGTTACGTAATTAAGGGTTTTTAGGGGCCAAAAGTCCAAAATTTCGATCACCCATATCTCAGAAAGGAAAAATATTTTGTAATGCAGTACAGAAGAAAAGTTGTTCAAAATGATGTTCTTAACAAAATGCAACCGTCAAAATTTCGTTAAACGCCCCCTAAAAGGAGATAAGGGACCGGCCCCTAAAACCTTCTTTCTCATATATCTCTAGAACGGTAACGAATTTCTAAGCACTTGTTGAACAAAATTTGTGTAGAATTAAATGACCTTTTGTTTGATATCAGGAAAAAGGGGCTGGCCCCTTCAATTAGGGGACCAAAGGGCTCTAAAGTCTTTAATCTGTAGCTCTTTACTGGGAGATATTTTGTGAAATGTTATAGAAGCAAATGTGTTTATCTTATAGTTATGTATTCAAGCAATGTAATGATTTTATCATGTGTTACGTAATTAAGGGTTTTTAGGGGCCAAAACCCCAAAATTTTGATCACCCATATCTCAGAAAGGAAATATATTTTGTAATGCAATACAGAAGAAAAGTTGTTCAAAATGATGTTCTCAATAAAATGCAACCTTCAAAATTTCGTTAAACGGCCCCTATAGGGAGATAGGGGATCGGCCCCTAAAACCTTCTTTCTCATATATCTTCAGAACGGTAACGAATTTCTAAACACTTGTTGAAAAAAATGTGTTCAGAATTAAATGTCCTTCATTTGAATCCAAGAAAAAGGGACCTGCCCCTTAAATTAGTGGATCAAAGAGCTCTAAAATCTTTTATCTATAGCCCTTAAATGAGAGCCATTTTGTGAAAGGTTATTAAAGTTAGATTAGGTATAATACGTTTATATATCCTAACAATATAATGATTTCCTCTTGCGTTACCCAATCAGGGTTTTTAGGGACCAGAGGTAAACAAGTTTGGTCTTGCTATCTTAATTGAAAGAAACGCAAGTATTTAAAAAAGCAAGAGAACTTATAAAAAGCAATACAATAAAGCATAAGTTCTCCACTCCTTTTTCCAAAACATGTTTTGTTGTCGAAAATCAAAGTCGATGATGTCATATTTCATTCTAAAAATCGAACGGAAGACCTCCTCGTTGCTCGCAACGAGATCGTGTCTAGTTATTATTTTTTTTTTCCAAATTTTGTGCACGCGATTTCTCGAAAACTACTCAACCGATCTGAACAATTTTTTCACAGATGATGGGAAATTATCTGAATTTAATATGTTTTTGAATTTTTTGTCGTCGTCACTTCCGGTCCGGATTTACGGTCGATTTTGTAATTTTTTACTACCAATTTTGTGCAGAGTTGATCTCGGAAACTATAAGAGATATGACTTTGAAATTTTCAGGATAGGTAGAGCATGGTTTGAAGTTGTGCACTATTTAGTTCTTTTGCACCAGTGGCGCTATTCCTTGGAGCTCGCTTAGGCACAAAAATGGGGTACAGATTTCGAATCAAAATTTCCATATGTTTTGATCAGTATCTTTTTATCAGTTGATATTTTGACAAGACATATAGAACAAAAGTAGTAGAGAATCAAAAGTTCTATCCAATAAAATCAAGAAAAAAGGGGCTGGCTCCTTTAATTAGGGACCAAGAGACTCGTAAATTCTATTACGAATAACTTGAAAACGATAAATATTTTGTTATGCATTATAAAAATCAAAGTTGTTGATCTCTACATTATCGGTTTGAAAGAGTCATCGTCAGGCCCATGTCTGACGTAATTAGGGTTTTTATTCTTTATCTTCAATTTTTTTTTTTTTGGGGGGGGGTAATTTTGAAATTGTATCGATATCTCATGGTATCATTTTATCATTTTATCTAAAAAAAAAAATCGGACGGAAGACCTACTCGTTACTCGTAACGAGGTCGTATCTAGTGATACCAAATCCTGCACAATCTTCTACAAAAATCGTTATGTGCATGGCGTTTAAGAGTGGTAGACAATAAGTTGAATAATGTTGTCTGAGGTGGGATTGGAACGCAGAGAGTGCAATCAAAACCACTTAATTCATGGACGTGAGAGTGTGTTAATGCCACGGTAAGGACATAAATAGAAAGGTCAGGTCTAAATAATGTTAGTAATTGATTGAACAGTGGGGAACATGTCAGTTTCAAAAGCTGCGATCGGAAAGCAAACCGAAAGTAGAAATCGCGGGTTCAGTTTACACCAACGCAAGGATGTCGATAAACAATTAGTTATGCATTCTGCACATGTATTTCTGCTTTAAAAGTTTTTTTCACGTCGTTTACAAGGATAATCTACTGTTTGAATTAAATGGGATTGATATAATTATGCTTGATAAATGAAGAAATGACAAAACACGTAACATGTAAATTTATTCAGTATAAAATCGATGACTGTAATTTTCACAGTTTCAACATTCAGAAATAATGCATATTTTTTCTGATTTAACAAAATACAAAAAATATACATGCATCTGAATAGTTATACGTTTGCTTACATCCCGTGCACTGTGTACATTTTGATTCCCCGTACAATCAATACGTGCTGTTTGATTTCAGGATTTTAATTATAAATTGTTCATTCTGCTTAACATTTGGCCGACAATAAGAATGAGGTCCGATGTACATTTACATGAGTTTTTATTTAAAATTGAGTGAAGGATCGGGAGTTTCAAATTTTCCCCCTACAGATCAAGCCATACACGGCAGCTGAAGATTCAATAGTCATTTTTAGTCGCCTTAAACTCCTAAAAGGTGTCAAAAAGTAACCCCCGGACCACATTTTTTAAATTGTATTCTCTCCTCTGTACAATAAACCGAAAAGATTTTAAAAATCAGATGAATAGTATAAAAGTTACAATTTTTTTTTAAATTTTTTTTTAATCTTTTTTTTTGGGGGGGGGGGGGGTTAGCCCCCTCTAAAACCCTTAATTTTTGGCAGTTTTATTCCCAAGACCCTTTCTAGGTCTGCGCATAACGTTAATCATTATATAGATGAAATATGGAAAGCTTCACTTTTAAACTGTGCGAGAAAACGAAGAACGCGTGATTTCAATATTTTACCTTATTAAGGTCTTCCGTTTCCAACGGAAGACCTTATTGTTTTCGTACTGTATATTAAGGTCTTCCGTTTCCAACGGAAGACCTTATAGTTTTCGTACGATTTCTTATTATTAAGGTCTTCCGTTTCCAACGGAAGACCTTATTGTTTTCGTACTGTTTCTTATTATTATTTTTTTCCACAAATTTTGTGCACGCGATTTCTCAGAAACTATTCAGCCGATTTGGACCATTTTTTCACAGATGATTGCCAGAGGTCATAATTCTAGACGTTTTTTGAAATTTTGAAATCGTCACTTCCGGTACCGAGTTACGGCGGATTTTCTATCTTTTTACGACCTATTTTGTGCAGAGCTGATCTCAGAAACTATTAAAGATATGAATACGAAATTTTCAGGATAGGTAGTCTATAGTTTGAAGTTGTGCACTATTATATTGTTTTACGCCAGTGGCGCCATTTCATAGAGCTCGCCTAGGCACAAAAATTAGGTACGAATTTTCATTCAAAATTGTCATAAGTTTTGATCTGTATCTTTTTATCAGTTGACATTTTGTTAAATAATATATAACAAAAGTGGTAGATAATCAAAAGTTCTTTCCAATAAAATCAAGAAAAAGGGGCTGGCCCTTTAATTAGGGACCAAGAGACTCGTAAAGTCTATTACGAATAACTTAAAAACGATAAATATTTTGTTATGCATTATAGAATCAAAGTTGTTGAACACTACATTATCGGTTTGAAAACGTCATCGTCAGGCCCATGTTAGATGTAATTAGGGATTTAAAAAAAAATCGAACGGAAGACCTACTCGTTACTCGTAACGAGGTCGTATCTAGTTAAGGTCTTCCGTTTCCAACGGAAGACCTTATAGTTTTCGTACTGTTTCTTATTATTATTATTATTTTTTTTTCCAAATTTTGTGCACGCGATTTCTCGAAAACTATTCGATCGATTTTCAACATTTTTTTCACAGATGATGAGTCATCATCTGAATTTTATATGTTTTTGAAATTTTTGTTGTCTTCACTTCCGGTACCGATTTATCGACCATTTTGTAGTTTTTTACGACCTATTTTGTGCAGAGTTGATCTCAGAAACTATCAGAGATATGACTATGAAATTTTCAGGATCAGTAGTCTATAGTCTGAAGTTGTGCACTATTATTTTGTTTTACGCCAGTGGCGCCATTTCTTGGAGCTCGCCTGGGCACGAAAATAGAGTACGAATTTTCATTCAAAATTTTCAAACGTTTTGATCTGTATCTTTTTATCAGTTGATATTTTGTTAACATATATATAACAAAAGTGGTAGATAATCAAAAATTCTTTTCAACAAAATCACGAAAAAGGGGCTGGCCCCTTATTTTAGGGGCCAAGGCAGTCGTAAACTCTATTACAAATAACTTAAAAACGATAAAGATTTTGTAATGCATTATAGAAGCAAAGTTGTTGATCGTACCAATATCTATTAGAAAAAATCATTGCCACGCCCATTTATTACGTAATTGGGGATTTTTAGGGGCCAAAGTACTTAAACTTTGACAAAAAATAACTAGAGAAGTATGCATATTTTGTTAGACATCATAGAAGAGAAAATGTTTGAATAAATGATTAAAATTAATTCCACTTATCAAAACACGAATTTCTGTCCCCATTAAGGATCTAGAGGGCTGGCCCCTAAAATATTCAATCGTTTGTATCTCAAAAATGATCAACAATTTTACATTGGTGTTGGAACAAAAAATGTAAGTATTCTAAAGACCTTTTCAAAGAAATCAAGAAAAAGGGGCTGGCCCCTTTTTTTAGGGGCCAAGGCACTCGTAAACTCTATTACAAATAACTTAAAAACGATAAAGATTTTGTAATGCATTATAGAAGCAAAGTTGTTGATCGTACCAATATCTATTAGAAAAAATCAATGCCACGCCCATTTATTACGTAATTAGGGATTTTTAGGGGCCAAAGTACTTAAACTTTGACGAAAAATAACTAGAGAAGTATACATATTTTGTTAAACATCAAAGAAGAGAAAATGTTTGATTAAATGATTTAAATTGATTCTACTTATCAAAACACGAATTTCTGTCCCCATTAAGGATCAAGAGGGCTGGCCCCTAAAATATTTAATCATTTGTATCTCAAAAGTGATCATCAATTTTAGATGGCTGTAAGAACAAAAAATGTTAGTATTCATGAGACCTTTCGTATAAAATCAAGAAAAAGGGGCTGGCCCCTTAAATTAGGGGCCAATAGACTCCTTAACTCTATTACTCATACGTTAAAAATGATCAAGATTTTGTAATGCATTATAAAAACAAAGTTGTTGATCGCAGCAATATCAGTTTGTTAAACTCATTTCCAAACCCATTGATGACGTATTTAGAGATTTTAGGGGACTAAAATCTTAAATCTTTAATGTGCTATATGTTAAAAAGCAAAACTCTTTGTTAAGCATTTTAAAGGATATTGACAATCGTATACATTATCTAAAAGGAAGTGGTTGAGGGAGAATTCTGAAATTTCATTGATATTTTAATCGAATCGTTTAAAAAATTGAACGGAAGACCTACTCGTTACTCGTAACGAGATCGTATCTAGTTATTATTATTATTATTTTCCACAAATTTTGTGCACGAGATTTCTCGAAAACTATTCGACCGATTTCAACCATTTTTTCAGAGAAGATGAGTCTTGATGTAAACTTCATACATTTTTAAGATTTTTCCTGTCGGCACTTCCGGTACCGATTTATCGGCCATTTTGTACATTTTTACGACCTATTTTGTGCAGAGCTGATCTCAGAAACTATCAGAGATATGACTATGAAATTTTCAGGATAGGTAGTCTATAGTCTGAAGTTGTGCACTATTATTTTGTTTTACGCCAGTGGCGCCATTTTTTGGAGCTCGCCTAGGCACGAAAATTGGGTACGAATTTTCATTCAAATTCTTCATACGTTTTCATCTGTATCTTTTTATCAGTTGATATTTTGTTAAGACATATATAACAAAAATAGTAGATAATTAAACGTTCTTTCCAACAAAATCAAGAAAAAGGGGCTGGCCCCTTAAATTAGGGGCCAAGACACTCGTAAACTCTATTGCAAATAACGTAAAAACGATCAAAATTTTGTAATGCAATATAGAAGCAAAGTTGTTGATTGTAGCAATATTTATCAGCTAAAATCATTTTCACACCCATTTATGACGTAATTAGGGATTTTAAGGGGCCAAAGTACTTAAACTTTGATGCAATATATCTAGAGAAGGAGACAAATTTAGTTAGGCAATGTAGAAAAGAAAATGTTTGCATTGATGATTCTAACCAATTCCACTAATCAAAACTCCAAAGTCTATCCCCATTAAGGATCTATAGGGCTGGCCCCTAAAATATTCAATCATTTGTATCTCAAAAATGAACAACAATTTTAGATGGGTGTAAGAACAAAAAATGTTAGTATTCGTGAGAACTTTCGATTGAACTCAAGAAACAGGGGCTGGCCCCTTAAATGAGGAGCCAAGACACTCGTAAACTATATTACAGATAACTTGAAAACAAGCAAGATTTCAAATATCTTTGGTACTTAGCCTTTTTTACAAAATTGATACCAGCGAGATTTTAGTCACTGTAAGTGATTGAGACACAAACTTTTATAAATGATAGACAATCGATTGAAGATATATTTAACGGGTTTTCTTTTGTCAACCGTCACTTCCGGTACTCACCAGAAGAGTTCAAACAATTCATTTTTTTCACAAGTTTAACTGATTATCTTTGGTGTTTCATCTGCTATGATTAACAGTAGTGTACACTAAACATATGTATAAAAAACCCTAGCTTTTATTTTCATAAACCTCTTTTGTTCGTCCGTTTTCGGTCTCGAGACAAAAAACCTAGATTCAACAAGATCGCAGATTTGGCAGAGAATATCGATATTTCATCGTATCATGTGAAAACAAAATCGGACGGAAGACCTACTCGTTACTCGTAACGAGATCTAGCAGTTTTCGTACTGTTTCTTATTATTTTTTTTTCTAAATTTTGTGCACAAGATTTCTCGAAAACTATTCAACCGATTTCAACTATTTTTTCACAGAAGATGGGACTTGAGGTAAACTTAATACATTTTTGAGATTTTTCCTGTCGTCACTTCCGGTACCGATTTATCGGCCATTTTGTACATTTTTACGACCTATTTTGTGCAGAGCTGATCTCAGAAACTATCAGAGATATGACTATGAAATTTTTAGGATAGGTAGTCTATAGTTTGAAGTTGTGCACTGTTATGTTGTTTTAGGCCAGTGGCGCCATTTCTTGGAGCTCGCCTGGGCACGAAAGTTGGGTATGAATTTTTATTCAAAATTTTCATAAGTTTTGATCAGTATCTTTTTATTAGTTGATATTTTGTTAAGACATATATAACAAAAGTAGTAGATAATCAAAAGTTATTTCCAACAAAATCAAGAAAAAGGGGCTGGCCCCCTTTTTTCGGGGCCAAGACACTTGTAAACTCTATTACAAATCACTTAAAAACGATAAAAATGTTGTAATACATTATAGAAGCAAAGTTCTTGATCGTAACAATATCTATCAGAAAAAATCATTGCCACGCCCATTTATTACGAAATTAGGGATTTTAAGGGGCCAAAGTACTTAAACTTGGACGCAATATATCTAGAAAAGGAGACATATTTTGTCAAGCATTGTAGAAGAGAAAATGTTTGCAATGATGATTCTAATCGATTCCATTAATCATTAAAGCACCAATGTCCGTCCCCATTAAGGATCTAGAGGACTGGCCCCTAAAATATTCAAACATTTGTATCTCAAAAATGAACAACCATTTTAGGTGGTTGTAAGAACAAAAAATGTTAGTATTTGTGGGACCTTTTGAATGAACTCTAGGGAAAGGGGCTGGCCCTTTAAATAAGGGGCCAAGACACTCGTAAAGTCTCTTACAAATACATTAAAAACGATCAAGATTTTGTAAAGCATTATAGAAGCAAAGTTGTTGATCCTAACAATATTAGTTTGTAAAACTCATTGCCACACCCACTGATGACGTCATTAGGGATTTTAGGGGACTAAAATCTTAAATCTTTAATGTGCTGTATGTGAAAAAGCAAAACTCTTTGTCAAGCATTTGAAACGATACTTATCTGAAAGGGAGGGGTTGAGTGGAAATTCTGAAGTTTCATTGATATTTAAATGGTATCGTTTAAAAAATTGAACGGAAGACCCACTCGTTACTCGTAACGAGATCGTATCTAGTTTACAAATGTATTTGCATGATAGGTAACAAATAACAGCCTATTTGTTGGTTTCCGCACTGGTTATTTGAGATAATTTGCCGCCATCTTCTATGCATTCCCCACACCACACACAGTTTCTTTATTTGGTGTTCTGAGTGTATGGTGACAAATTGGTAAATTTGCACTTCTCGCCCCTTGTAGCTTCACCCTGATTACATTTTATCTAGCTAAGTGAAATGTAGTAGTATATTAAGTACACACATCTTTGCAGTGCTTATTTACATCTTTAGAGAGTTACTTACATGTACATACAAAGTAAACTTTTGTATGATTTATATGCAATTATTGTCAATTTTGATGCGTTGGGGGGGGGGGGGGGGGGTAGGAAACTACAGAGACACTTAACTTGGCTGTGATACATATGCCTGTCTTTACCTTCTATTCTTCCTTGTTGATATATCAATGAATGAATTATAACAAACTACAACATTAGATTTTGAAAAATTCATGCACAATAAAAATTTTAAAATTTTACTGTTCTCTGCACAAGAAATCGGCAATGTGAACAAATTGGCACCCTATTATCCTTACCTTTAATTGTACAGAATATGTATCCTTCTATATTGAAAACAATGCCAAAAGTAAGACTCATAAGAAGTTGTTTACTCAAGAAAAGGGAAAAACAATTCGTATTAATTAATAATTCCGTATGATGTGATAATATTTCAATGATTAGTTTATAATCATAGTACTAGTGTATGCCTGTATACATAAAAACGATAAGTAATGCTTATATTTATTGGTGAAACCTGGACTGATTATTTATATTTAGATTAAAACATGTTTTAGATACTAATCTTCATGCGCGGAGGGGGTCTATAAAGGAGGGGGTCAGGGGGTCTGGACTTTCCTCGGGAAAATTGAAGCTTATTTAATTTACATAGTAAAATTATTAAAAATTGGCCTACGACCCCCTTACCGAAAAAAAATTGACCCCGCTTATGAAGCTCTCTAACATAACTGCATTTTTACACAAAAAGGGTGAATAAAGCAGGGGTTTAAACTATTGGTGCTGAAATACCGCAGGGTTCAAACGCATCAGGTGGAAATGCACCAGGGCAAACAAATTCACTTAGATCTTCAAAACACACTGCATTATTACTAGTCTATTTGAATATTCTGTGTAAAAATAAATACAAACAATTATTTAGTTAGCTATGGAGAAGTGAACATAGCATTTATTCGAATTTAAGAGCATGAACTAATACTCTTTATTTAGAACAGTTTGATGTCGCTAGGATACGTGTTTTCAGATCCTTGATTTGATTGGTTAATTAGATATTGAATCTCGAATTTCGAATCTTGAATCTCGTATTTCGAATCTCGTATTTTGAATCTCGTATCTCGAATGATCCTTCTCAGCTTTCGTACAAAACAGTGACCAAAATTTACTATCACAAATATAAAAAACCGACATCTTTCTGCTGAATAACCTTCTCTCTCCCTCTCCCTCACTCTCTTTCTCTGTCTCTCTCCCACCCTCCCTCCCTCCCTCTCTCCCTCTCTCTCTGTCTCCCTCCCTCCCTCCCTCACTCTCTCTCTCTTTCTTTCTCTTTGTGATCCTTTAAGTCATGACCTTGCTTACACATACCTCAAGTCACTACATCAAAATTTACACATCTCAAGTCACTACAACTCCGATACACACATCAACTCACTACACCAATACAATACAAGTACATTTCAGATATTTTCAACAAGTTTCCATACTGTAATACAAAAAAAAACATCAAAGATATCATTTATAGGGAACCGAAAAAAACAATAATCACCTTCTCCAGTCTGCCATCCAGCATTTTCTTCAGCAGTTGTCATGTTATTGGCCAAGGAACGGGTCTTAGAGACCAGTGGATCTGAATCATAAATAAAAGATATTGATAGTGAGAGTCCATTTAAACGTGTGCAAAATTGATGACCTTAACACAAACATACGTAATAATTTGTTTTTAAATAAAATAAGATGACAAAACAGTGATGACAAAACCTTCTCTCTCTCTCCCTCACTCTCTCCCTCACTCTCTCTCTCTCTCTTTCTTTCTCTTTGTGATCCTTTAAGTCATGACTTTGCTTACACATACCTCAAGTCACTACATCAAAATTTACACATCTCAAGTCACTACAACTCCGATACACACATCAACTCACTACACCAATATAATACAAGTACATTTCAGATATTCTCAACAAGTTTCCATAATGAATACAAAAAACAATATCAAAGAAATCATTTATAGGGAAAAAACCCAATAATCACCTTCTCCAGTCTGCCATCCAGCATTTTCTTCAGCAGTTGTCATGTTATTGGCCAAGGAATGGGTCTTAGAGACCAGTGGATCTGAATCATAAATAAAAGATATTGATAGTAAGAGTCCATTTAAACGCAACTCTGAAACCTCTCTCTCTCTCCTCTCTCTCTCGCTCTCGGTGATCTTATAAGTCATGGCTTTGCTTACACATACCTCAAGTCACTACATCAAAATTTACACATCCCAAGTCACTACAACTCCGATACACACATCAACTCACTACACCAATATAATACAAGTACATTTCAGATATGTTCAACGAGTTTCCATACTGTAATACAAAAAAAAAACATCAAAGAAATCATTTATAACGAACCAAAAAACCAATTATCACCTTCTCCAGTCTGCCATCCAGCATTTTCTTCAGCAGTTGTCATGTTATTGGCCAAGGAACAGGTCTTAAAGACCAGTGGATCTGAATCATAAATAAAAGATATTGATAGTGAGAGTCCATTTATAACGTTTGCAGAATTAATGAAAAATTTTAAAATCATCCTAGCATACTGATAGTATGAAAATATTTAAAACTGAATATTTAATATGTTACAGAAATCTAGGAGTTTTACAGCATTATTCATTTCTCGTGCCCCTATGATATCAGGTAAATGGGGCGATTCCTGCTATTTCTCAAAAACATGAAAAAATCATCAGTTTTTTTTTGTATTCAACAATAGAAAATATGGAGTGCAGAATATATAGAAATATATCATTTATATATGTATTAATATTTCTTAATACAAATATCTAAAGCTCTATTCATAACTTTGAATTTTGGGGCATTAACACAATTCATATCCCACACATAATCCTTTGCAAAAAATAGTGTAATTATGACAAAGAATAATCTTGCATACATGTATAGTACCAATCAGACCCAACCTAACAGAAAGTAGACCCCAACTAAAAACCCTGGATTTACTTTTAGGGTTTACACTAGATCTACTAGAGCAGACCCAGAGTTAATCCCGATCAACCCAAAGTACACCCCGAGTGGACACAAAGAGTAAACCCGATCAGAAGTAAACCCCTAAAAGCAGACAAGGTGCAGGGCTTACAGGCAGTAAAACAGATAGATAAATGACAGGTCTGCTTCACATTCAAGTGCGAAAAGTGGACCCCTAAAGCAAACCCAAAGTAAACCCTGAGTGGACCCAAAGTAAACCCAGACTGGACACAAATTCTTAAAAGCAGTCCCCAAGTAAACCCAGGGTTTTATTGGGGTCTGCTTTAGTATATGGTTGGGTCTGACCAGTTACTTCTTATGAACCTTGAACATTACATGTGCTAAGAAAAAATGATTCCTAATCTGTCAATAATTTGTTTAGTACAACAGACTAACAAAACTGGATAATGTATATTTCAGTCCAGTTATTTTCTATACAACATACAGCTGTCAATTACAATAAATTTCCTTAAGTAGTAGAGGACATCATACATGTACTTAGTGCATGTAAATATATATTCTTCTGATAGTTACATTCACCAAATTTTGTCTTCATAAGATTCCTCCAAAGAAAGCAGTTCCATGATTTTTATTCTTCCAAAGCTTACAAAGTATATTTATATATTAATAAAACTACTTCCTCTTTTAGTGCTAATACAAAGGTTGGTTCTTTGATGTTTGTGGGAATATTTTTATTTAATATTTTAAATTTGATAAGATATCCTGTTAATTAGTCATATATCTCCTGATTTAAATGAGGTTGTACATTTCTGGTTTGCAAAATTAGGTTTTCTTTTAAATAAGTTTGGAAAGAGATCTTCAAAAAAGATTTAAGCATGTTTAGGGGCAACATATATCAAAGACCCCCAGTCATATATGATAAAAGAGCTAACTTTATTAAACAAAATGGCTGTCAATATGGCGGTGCATAGGAGCTGGAAAAAAAAGTTTTAACTGTTAGCACCCCTTATAAAACTTTCATTTTTTGCTGATTTATTTTTTTATAGCGAGCGCTGCCCCCTTTTTACTGTGCTTGGTATTACGTATTTAACCTATTGAATTCATTCTTCAACTGAAAGGAAAAAATAAATGTCCTAGCATAAAGTTTGAACTTAGCACATTGAATATATCTTATAAAAAGAACAAAAACAAAGGAGAAATAAAACATGATTAGTATAAAAAAATATTTTTTTATGAAATTTAACAAAGGACCAAATAACACTAATACTTTTAATTGTAATCAATTACAGTTGATCTTCGACATCTCGAACATCGATACCTTGAATACAATGGATATGTCGAAGTGATTAATAAGTCCCAACCACTTATTTTTTTAGTATTTTACCCTCAATATTTCGAATACTTGGATATCTTGAAATTTATAAATAGTCACATCTAGTTCGAGATAACGAAGTTTGACTGTAAATTGGTATTTCCAACAAGAAACACATCTTCAAAACATATACCAGTATGTGGAGAAAAAATATCTAAAGACAGATGGTGAAATTT
This sequence comes from Magallana angulata, assembly GCF_025612915.1. Taxonomy (NCBI): domain Eukaryota; kingdom Metazoa; phylum Mollusca; class Bivalvia; order Ostreida; family Ostreidae; genus Magallana; species Magallana angulata. The sequence goes on from NW_026441614.1 coordinate 77,786, forward strand.
TTTCTCTGTGTTCCCCTTCTTGGGAACTAATAAGTTCTCCTGCGTATGCAACTAAAAAATCTCCCCTGTGTCTCTCCACCATTGTTCTGACACCCAGACCTAGTTAGAAGTACATGTACACATAATCATGATAATGAAATTATGAACATCTAAAAAAAACTCAGGCAAAATTATCGTGGAAGACTATCTTATCCATCCAACAAAATGAATACTTTTGGTTGAGAAATTAAAAGGTCAAAATAAAATTTACAAATTGCTTATCAATATCACACAACATATTCAAGGTATTTTTAATATGCCACAATGATTTCATTCTTCACTTGTTGGTCTATATTCAGACAAAAATTCTGTAACAATTTCTGCTCCATTTTACATATTGATAATCTTCTTTATCTTATAAAAGAGAAAGAAAAAAGAAAAATCATAACTGTTTGCTCATATTATGTATATTAATGTGTACTGCCTCAAAACTTTTAAATTTTTAATTATTATTAAATTGCTTCATACAAGTGATAAGTTGAAGACCACAAAACTGTACACAAAACTGGAATTTGGGTGAAAAAACTGTACACTGCCCATCAAAAAACGGTACAAAAAACGGTACAAAATATCGCTTGAATTCTTTTGATAAAGCACCTTATTTCTAAACCAACAAATGTATATTGTCAAAAATGCCTTATTTTAAATGTTTTAATAAAGTTTTCTATGCTTTAAAATTTCATATTGTGTTTTATAATCACAATTTTTTCACGAATCATATGAATTGAGCAAGTATAGATGATAGTTTGTTCACCAACTTTATATAGTACAACGTAAGAGTCGATGTCTCCAATTTACATCTTGTTCATGAATGTATTACTGATATATACACCAGCAATGTAAATAACAGCAGCAAATGCAACCTTACATAAATTTCTGCACATAAAGAATCCTTCATTTCAGCGTAAGCATGATAATAAACACGTTTATTCACCGTATACATTACGAACGGAGAGCTGGTTCAGATTCATGTATATTTCTAAAGTTGGCTAAAAGTTTTTCGATCAAGTTACGAAATATTTTAAAACAGTTATAATTAAAAACAAATCTTCCTAAAAGAGCATTTTGATACGGATGGATTATCCCAATTACCGGCAGTTCACACCTTCGCACGCGACAGTTTGTGTACACTACACAAGTATCGGTAGGTCACGTGTCAAACACAGGTGATGTTTTCCAGTGTTGAGAGGAAAATGGCGGCATTTAGCGAGAAATTCAAAAAACTGTACAAATTTTCATATTCCATGAATTTTGGTGTCCCGCCGGTACACCGTGAATGGGGTCGATAAAACGGTACATTTGGCGTACCGCCGGTACATATCACATGTATGTTGCTTGCCTGCTTGTACTTTTGTCATCAGATGAGAATAAAGAGAATGAATTGGTGTGACCATTAACAAAATACAAATGAAAACCAAATGTTATTTAATATTCAGAAATCATACTATTAAACATGTTAAAAGCTGAACATATCCTGAGCAGACTTTAGTCATATCTAATAAAACATTTAAATAGAGTAGTTTTAACAAGAGCTTGGACTGTTGGCACTGCGTGTCAAATTTTAAAATGATGAAGGCAGGGTCTATTCAAGGTTATCTGTCCAATTATTAACATTGACTACCGTAAAGTCTTGTGTCTAGAACACACCTGTGTATATTACGCAATCATGTGGCGCCGATCATGCATTTACAAAAACGTCATTTATTAATAAAGATGTTTGTGAATAATTGAGAAATATCGTAAGTTATCACATTTCTTTGTGAAATTTCACAACCCCAAACCGGAAGAGAAACAAGTACAGACAACTCTGGTACATGTGCAGTTGGTAAAATTATTGTGCACTTTAGCAAGTTTTCGTAAAAGTTTTACAAGCGTAATTTGCAATGTTGCATTAGTATTTGAGTATGGTGAGATGATCGTATAATGCACATAACATCACGATATCATATCAGTAAATCTCGTCAGAAACTTGTTTAATCAAACAAAAGATTTTCCCCATGTCGCACATGGTTATTCATACATTTATATTCATTTCAACGATTGACAATTTGTTTTAGTACATATAAATACAGATATTTTATTAGATCATCAGAAAAACTCTGTTGAGAGCACTTTTATACCCTGTGTATATAGACATGTATACACAAGCGAGCGTGTTTCCCTCGGGGCTCCACCCCCACCTGAAGTAAACCGACCGGTTAAAAACCTGGGCCTTTAACATGTTTAAGTCAAAAATTGTACACTGTCTTAATGTCTTTTTGCTATCTTCTAGTTACATCCCACTGAGAGTCTCAGTTTGTAAAATAAGCAAGTGTTACCGTACTAATACATGTTATACAAAAACCAATAAATTAATCAACCAACTGGTGTATACCTTTTCCTTCAAAAACATCAACAGCAAAACCAGGGGGGTCCACATCCTCTTTCAGGAACCTCCTAGCCTCATCCATGGGATTTACTCTTTTTCTTTTGGGCATTGTTAACCTCTGAAATATGTACATACTCATATCACATCTAGGCTATAAGCTTCTTTTTTCAAACACATCAACAAGAGCATGCATATGCTATAGCAACTTGCTCGCGCGGAGCAAACATTACGTAATGGTTATAATTAAAGATTGTGAGTTAAAAAATACCTTAACAATTATTTTTTTAGCCTATGATTATATCTACAGGGTGACTAGGTTAGCTGCACCAGCTACGTAGCAATTATACCTACTCTCATAACACTGTTGAATCTACTTCTTGTCAGCCATGATGCGTCCAACAACATTCGGCTCACCTCGGGCGATTAGGTACGATCGACCGAGGTGTACCGAGTCTTCCAACGAGGAGGGGTGCGTTCAAGATCGTAACGACTAGCTGCTGCTATGCTGTTGAACGACAAGCTTACCAAGCCGCAACGTAGATATTCGTTGAATTATTTTTTAATGCTGAGCATCAAATTCAATATGGTTCCCTTTATTACCACTTTGTAACTAACAGGAAATCTTTTTTAGGGATATTTTGTTCATCATACAAGTTGTTATTAATTTTTACATGTATAACGTTATAACAAACTAACGTTATGCATAGGCCTAAGTATTGATTTTTTTCTTCAAAAATGTGGTATTCGCCAAAGTGGCAGTGTCATCAGCGATTGATGGTGGCCGTAATCTGGTTGAAGAATGGAAGAGTCTTTAGTCGAATATTGCCAATTATCTTCAAATCAAAGATTAAATAGATATCTTCGATCTATCTGCTACGATTTCGAACGCAACCCTGGTCAAATTGGATGCAGATGGTATGATGGCAATCGCAATTTCTCGGGCCGGTATTTTTCCGAGCTCTGCTGGAAAGGCCCGAGAAGTTGCGATTGGTATCATAGGCGTCGGTACAAGGGGGGGGGGGGGGGGGGATACGGGGGCTTAGCCCCATTCTTTTTTTTCAAAGTTATACATTTTTTTAATTTTTTTTTTTTTGGTCAAGATTTTAGATAAGTCTAGTCTCCCACTTTCAATTTGCTTCCAACGCCACGGGGTAAGGTGGTCTTAATAATTTTGTTAAGTTGAACCGATAATGGATTGAGCAACTCCCCCCCCCCCCCCCCTTCCTCGTGGAGTAGGTGGAATGCTAGATAACTATTTTAAGTATTGTAATTAAACATTGATATGGCGCAATAATAGAGTTAAATAGAATATATATATATATATATATATATATATATATATATATATATATATATATATATATATATATATATATATATATATATATATATATATATATATATATATATATATATATATATATATATATATATATATATATATATATATATATATATATATATATATATATATATATATATATATATATATATATATATATATATATATATATATATATATATATATTCTATTTAACTCTATTATTGTTATTATTATTATTATAATGGTTCATATTTTTAAATGATTTGAAAATTGTGTGAATTTACCAACAATTTTATATGCATGCAACTTGCATTTTCGACAGATTTCTTATCACCGTATCAACGTGGTATGCTTTCACTGTAATTAACTTAACCATCATTAGCAATCTTGAATACCTTCATAAATAAAAAAGGACTATTTCTCAGTATTAGTTACTCGAACATCAAAGCACCATTTTTTTCTTAAAATAACGAGAGAGAGAGAGAGAGAGAGAGAGAAAGAGAGAGAGATATTTATTTTAAGGTCAGGTCTAATAAAATAAAGAGGTTACAGTATTCTTTCACATATAAACAGTGATGGTGTTATTCAGTGAAAAAAAGCTGTTTTAAAACTGTGTTTGAAATTGTGCAAACACTAGTTGCAAATCTAAACGGCATAAAATGTTTTATCAAAATTAATAAATTCCAATGTTAGTTAGATTCTTCCATTTCAATCTTTCAATTATTTTGTTACATGCTAAAGCTGACATGAATACGTAAGAGCATTAGTTTCGATTGCTCCTCAACAGTGAACTGCCACTGGGGTAAATATACCGGCCGAGAAAGTTACAGTCGGTTGAGACATTCGCGTTACACTGACTGATGGAAAATTTAAGTTAACATTGTAGAACATTTAAATCATAAATATGTTTGTGAAAAAAGAAACTACAATCAAACAAACAAAAAACATAAAGATGGCTTATTCTTTGAAAGAATGTGTCCGCACTATCTTGCACAGATACTTAATTTAAGGTGGCTCGACACACCAATGCATTATTTGATGGATCGATGAAGAATCATTTTTGAGAAATGATTATACAAAAATGACACCTAAATCGGGCTCTGATTATTTTATATGAATTTTTTTGTATTTTTTGATAGAAACCGGAAGCATCATTTTAGCTGCGAACAAGATATATTAGAGCTAAAAATTTGTTATCAATTAATGCACAATACAATTATCTATAAATACATATCAAAACGGCCAGATAAACTTTGAAATATTTTTGTAAAAAAAAATATATATGAAAATGAAAAAAAAAGGATTGTAGATATTTTTTAAATCAATGGATGAAAACTGCAGATAAACTGTTACTCGCATTTAACAATTGCTGTACAATCATATTTCAACAAGAAATTGAAACCAAATAGTGAAATTAAAGAAAAAATGGAAAATTTTAAAATCGAACCTATTCCGATTGTAATTAAACTGATCCCGAACGAAATCACATAAAGTTAGAATGAATCAGAATTTTGCAAAAATTTCAGTTTGTTTAGCTGTAAAATGGTTTCGTCATTTACTAACTTTATAATTTATATCAATTACTTAGAAAAAAACTGCAGTTTATTTGTAAAATTTCAATTTTAAAATAATTCTGATCGGGATCAGTTTTTTTCAATCGGGATCGGTTCAAATTTGATAAATAGCAATTTTTCCAAAATTTCGCATTTTCATTTCAATTTCTTTGTAAAATATCATTGTTTAGTTAATAGTTTATGTGACTATATGTTATTTTTAAAATTTTATCCATAGATTATAAAGATATTAAAGAATTAAAATTTTTATTTTCAGAAATATTTTTTTAATTAAAAAATTAAACACTTGACCAAACGATCTTTGGCATGAATTTATTTATAATTATATTACTCATTAATTGACAACAAGTTTTAAGCTCTAATATATTCTGTTTGTCTGCAAAACAGTTTTTCCTATTTCATTGAAAAAATACAAAAAATAACTGAAAGCCGATATTGATCTCTGTTTTGTGGAATCATGTTTCAAAAAAGATTCTCAATCGATCCATAAAATAAAATTTTGGTGTGTCGAGGAACCTTATATTGATGCAAATTATAGCGTCTAGAGCTTTAAATATTGTCACATAAAATTGTATCATTATTTAATCTTTCTTAAAGTTCTATATTTTGTTTAATGAATAAAAAATAGAACTAAGTAGGATTGTTTTTATATTTAAAATTTTGTTCAAGGAAGTTAAGGAGGAGGGGGACATTTATTTTCACGTATGTCAGCTATATTGCTATATGCCATTTTATTGAGTACACATAAATCTTCAGGATGTAATCGGGATTATATTCCCTTCACATATAGAAAGGTTCAGAACTACCACTACTTAAAGTTAATGATTTAACAATTAAAACAAATTTGGATTGCCTTATCTTATAGAATTTTTAAACCGTTGCATTTGTCTTGTAAATGAAAAATATACTAATGGAATTTATTTTAAGAATGTTACAGTCACTTCATGCATATCTTTTACAATTTTATGCTATGCTATGGTATGCGATTTTAATGATATTCTATGAAATTTTGATGCAATGCTATGAGATTCATATGCTGTGCTATGAGAAATTGAGATGAAGGGCTTAATGATATGCTATGCTATACTATGGTACATGTATACTTTGAGATTTGCCCCCCCCCAAAAAAAAAAAATAAATACATAAAAAAATGACGCCTCTATACACAGAAGAGTTCCAAACATTTAGAGGTAAAATTATAAGAGGACAAAGTCTACCAGTAATCTGCAATGTGAACATTTATTCTTTTATTTAAAAGCATTTAAAACCGAGTTAAAACCATGTTGTATGTTATGGTATGGTATGATATGACGAATGAGATTCTATGAGATTGTATGCTACGGTATGATATTCCAATGCTATGGTATGAGTTTCCAATGCTTTGCTATGAGATTCCAATGCTATGCTATGCTATGGTGTATGTTGTAAAAGATATGCTTGAACTGACTTTAATAATCACACCCTTGAACACTATACTTGCAATGCAGATATACCATTTTTTTTACATCCAAAAAGTCACTCCACGCTGTCTACATATCAAAACAAATCACCATCGTGCTAAACAATCTATCTCGATGATGTTATGCTAGTTTTAAATTAATGACTAAAATATACGGTAATGTTAACTTATTTTAAATACATTTAAAAGTTTCGATAAATAATTAACACTTATAAAAATATATTCTGTATACACTCACAACAAGTCACTACACTAAACATTGTTTACACTCACAATAACTCACTACACTATAGGTAATAAATAAATGGTTTAAATCATCTTTATATTTTGGTGCATTGCCCTTTTGTGTACTTCAACAAGTTTAAAAGGCAATCAAACGTAAGTTTAGCAAGAAAGTTAACTTTGTTTAAGTCACGAAATATGATGAAACATGTGTTAAATTAGGATTCACTCTCGGAATATTGTTCATTGCTTGTATCTAAAAAGCACGCGTTCACGTCTTATTCCATTTAATATTTCTATGAATTTAGGTTAAATAAATTATGTTACAACAAAAGCTTACCTTGAAGTTGCAAATGTATCATATAAATAATCCAGAGTGAATTTGTTATCTGCAACACGATATAGACGCCATTTCAACGTCTATTGCGCATGCGTTGATTCTGTAAACATGGCAAAGTGTGTAACGAATGAAAATGACCATGGAATTGGAGTGTACAAAAAACGGTTGTATACCGACAAATGACACCAAGCGTAATTTTGATTGTTTGGGGTATAATAAGCCAAAATATAGCTATTCCAACAGAATCGCAAGTCACTACAGTGATTTGTGTAGTGAGTTTCCGAAATGAATTGAGTTGGTTGATGTGTAAACAAGGTACTGTAGTGGGTTGAAGGTGTTTACAAACACACACACACACACACCCACCACACACACATACACACACACACACACACACACACACACACACACACACACACACACACACACACACACACACACACACACACACACACACACACACACACACACACACACACACACACACACACATATATATATATATATATATATATATATATATATATATATATATATATATATATATATATATATATATATATATATATATATATATATATATATATATATATTATTCACGAAAATAATGTATTGGACGTTAACAGTGTACCTCTACCAAAAGTTTTGTATAATATCTTGCATAGGATCTTCTGATTTTCGGTAGAAATGATATTCTATAAAAGTACAATGTCAAAGATTAAGTGTATGCAAAAATAAGTGTACAATTCGGATACTTTACGGTATTTATTATTTGTTATTCTATCGAGGGGCCATATGGCACAATATCCTTTGAACGCCCATACAGTTACAGAAACGTTATAGTTTCCCACTTGAACGGTGAGTGAAAGGTGAGCACACTCTGGGCGTACAGTGAGCGCACTCTTTATAAATCACTTTAACGAAATTGCATTTACCGAGAAATCGTCGGGATTTATTGTTATATTGTTAATCTATAAATTAGCACGCATTTATGCTTACATTTCTTAAGTTGATCTGTTCAGTTTATTGTCGAGCATGGATATGTTTATGATTGGACATCGAAAGAATTATTATATGAATCGTAAAAAGTACACAAATACAGCGTCTTTTTTTAATATTTATATATGTGAGTCGAGTCGTTTGTTGATTAAAGTCTTTTGTTTTTAAACGACTGGACTGACGTCTTAGAATGAATCAATAAATAATATTTGTGTAGCAATTGATCATTGTATTGTGTAACTTAAAATGTTCACAGTAACTGCATACTTGCGCCATTTTCGTTTCGACAAAAATAATCCATGTTTAGGAGAATGATAAAAAACAAAAACAACAAAAAGCAGACCCAATCAAGAATGTGTACTTTAAATTCCACGGATAAAATTTTCTTTAAAATGATGTTTCATATATAATATGTTTCCTTCCACCTTTACGCTAGGGTTCCTTTTTAATTTTGCTGAGACCTGTCCTTTTATTTTGGAGTTCTGAATGAAAATGAATGAAAACGAACTGAGCGATAAGTAAACACTGAACGAACGGTGAACGCAAGGTAAACGCTTTGTGAACGCAGAGCGAGCGCTTTGTGAACGGTGAGCGCGAACAAAGCGGAGCGGAGAGCGAAAGGGAACGCACAGTGAACGCACGGTGAGCGCACGGTGAGCACACGGTGAACGCACGGTGCACGCACTGTGAGCGCAGGTGAACGCACGAACAAATGGGAAAGTAGAACGTTTCAGGGACTGTATATCAAAGTCATTGTTGTTCAGGTGCGCGATATGGCCCCATTGGCCTCTTGTCATTAATAGTTATGAATTATAAGTTGTTGATTTATTGAAGGGACAGGAACAATTACATATATTTTCAATCGTTTAATATTTTTTTAGTGAGTGTTTCGAGGAAGATAGATTTTGATTACGGACATACAGCTAATAAACCAAAAGAGGGCAAGTAATATATTCTTGTTTATACTACAAAATGCAATATCAGTTTAAAGAGAAAAATGAAATATCGTAAAAATCATTGAAACAGATACTTTCTGGATATTCAGTTCTCTTCAATTTTATACAAAGAGCATTATTTATGTTTACATTAGGCATATATTTGCATAAAATATGCTATATAACTCATTGATTTATTTCTACCAGAGTCAACAGTTGATAGAATCATATTTGAACAATGGGAACAGGATAACAATCTATTCATATCAACAAAAGCGTGTAAGAAAGTAGAACAACTCATAAAAGATCAGAGTGTTGTTATTGTGGCGGGTCACTCGGGATCAGGAAAGTCTGCTATCATTCAGCATATTGCACTTAAATACAGATCTCAAGGATGGACTGTAAAACCGATCTATGAAGTGAGGGAACTCATCAATGACTGTGTGTTAATACAGAGTAAAACACTTTTTGTGCTCAATGATCCAATTGGAAAAGAATCATTTGATGAAATATCACATGACGCATGGAGACAAAACGAAGAAAAATTAAAAGCTCTTTTTAAAAAAGTCAAAGCTTTAATGTCATGTAGAAAATATATTCTCAGTGATGCTAGAATAGCCGGAATTTTTACAAACAAATCATACATAATAGACATAAATAATAACCTACTAAAGCTGAACGATGATGAGAAAGAAACAATATTTAAAAAACATTCAGTTGTCAATAAATTCTCCAAAGAAGAATTTGCAGCGATTATAAAAATCGATGCGTATTTCCCATTGCTGTGCAAATTATATTTTAGCAATCCCACTTATCAAAATGACGGATTAAAGTTTTTCAAAAAGCCAGCTCTTGTTTTTGAAGAGGAAATTAGAAATTTCCGAAAGGCATCCAAAGAAAAATATTGTGCCCTAGTTCTTCTTGTTCTGTTTAACAATGCTCTTTGTGTCAACGATTTTCTTCAAGAAGAAACCTCTAAAAGGAAATATAAACATGCGTTAGAACTTTGCGGAATGGGTGAAAACACCGCACCATATACAATTTGTGACATCCTTGAATCTATGGAAGGTATTTTCGTTAAGAAAATTGGCGATAACTTTCATTTTTACCATGACTTTGTAATGGAAATAACCACTTATGTGTTCGGATCAGATTATCCTAAAGAAACAATTGAATATGCTGATGTTAGTTTTCTAAGAAGAAGGGTGAAGTTAGAAGATTGTAAAGATGAAAATGACAAGTTTTCTATAGTCTTAAGTGACAAATACATTGCCAATCTTGGGAAGAGATTGTTCATGGAAATATTTGGAGAACATCTATTAGACGTTGTCCTTAATCCTTGTATGAGAAACGAAAAGGTTAGGAACATAATAATAAAAGAATTGAACCGAAATCCAGAAAAATATAAAATGCTACTTGAGAAAAAAGTACTTCAAATTGAAAAAGATGAACAGTATAAAGAAACAAAAGACCTTTTTCTTTCTAAACTTTCCTTTTTGAATCTAAGAAATGAAATATCGCCAATGTCTGCTATGATTGTATTTTGTCATACAGAATTGTCGTTATATTGCTTAAAAGCTCTTACACAATTGAAAACAGATATTGAAGACATTTCGCTGTTTTCTGCGGTATGCTGCAATGGATCTTTAGACTTGCTTGATTTTTTTTCAAATGACCACATTAAATTATTTTTAAAAGACACATATGCATGTTTCCATCCTATACATCTTGTGTCTGCGTTCCATAATTTTGAAATGATGCAACAGCTAATAAAGTTTGGCGTCGATGTGAATTTACGACAGTTTGGCAACAATTCTAATCAAGATGGATGTATTCCCTTAATATACGCAGCAACTTCAAATGAGAATAATCAAGATGAAACCTCGTGTGAAACAAGGCGCAATGAAACAATAAAGCTCTTACTAAGCAGTGGAGCAAACGTTAACCAGTGTTCACAGAGTGGATCAACTCCTCTCCATGGAGCTTGTTTTTACGGACTTGAAAGAGCTGTGCAACTATTACTTAGCAATGGAGCAAACATTAATTTATGCAAGAAAAACGGTGCCGGTCCTCTCTATATAGCTTGTGAAAAAGGACATGGTAGCATAGTACAACTGTTACTGAGTAATGGAGCAGACATTAATTTATGCATGGAGGACGGAACCAGTCCTCTTACTGCGGCTTGTATTGACAGACATGATAGCATAGTACAACTGTTACTTAGCAATGGAGCAAACATTAGTTCATGTGATGAGGACGGAACAAGTCCTCTCATTATAGCTTGTCAAAACGGACATAATAGCACAGTACAACTGTTACTGAGTAATGGAGCAGACATTAATTTATGCATGGAGGACGGGACCAGTCCTCTTACTGCGGCTTGTTTTGACGGACATGATAGCATAGTACAACTGTTACTTAGCAATGGAGCAAACATTAATTCATGTCATGAGGACGGAACTAGTCCTCTCTATACAGCTTGTGAAAACGGACATGATAGCACAGTACAATTGCTACTTAGCAATGGAGCAAACATTAATTTATGCGAGATAAACGGTGCCGGTCCTCTCATTATAGCTTGTCAAAACGGACATGATAGCACAGTACAACTGCTACTGAGTAATGGAGCAAACATTAATTTGTGCATGGAGGACGGAACCAGTCCTATCTATATAGCTTGTCAAAACGGACATGATAGCACAGTACAACTGCTACTGAGTAATGGAGCAGACATTAATTTATGCACGGAGGACGGAACCAGTCCTCTTACTGCGGCTTGTTTTGACGGACATGATAGCATAGTACAACTGCTACTGAGTAATGGAGCAGACATTAATTTATGCACGGAGGACGGAACCAGTCCTCTTACTGCGGCTTGTTTTGACGGACATGATAGCACAGTACAACTGTTACTGAGTAATGGAGCAGACATTAATTTATGCATGGAGGACGGAACCAGTCCTCTTACTGCGGCTTGTTTTGACGGACATGATAGCATAGTACAACTGTTACTGAGTAATGGAGCAGACATTAATTTATGCATGGAGGGCGGTGCCGGTCCTCTGTATATAGCTTGTCAAAACGGACATGATAGCACAGTACAACTGTTACTTAGCAATGGAGCAAACATTAATTCATGTGATGAGGACGGAAATAGTCCTCTCTATATAGCTTGTCAAAACGGACATGATAGCGCAGTACAACTGCTGCTGAGTAATGGAGCAGACATTAATTTATGCAAGAAAAACGGTGCCGGTCTTCTCTATATAGCTTGTGAAAAAGGACATGGTAGCATAGTACAACTGTTACTGAGTAATGGAGCAGACATTAATTTATGCATGGAGGACGGAACCAGTCCTCTTACTGCGGCTTGTTTTGACGGACATGATAGCACAGTACAACTGTTACTGAGTAATGGAGCAGACATTAATTTATGCATGGAGTGCGGTGCCGGTCCTCTGTATATAGCTTGTCAAAACGGACATGATAGCACAGTACAACTGTTACTTAGCAATGGAGCAAATATTAATTTATGCAAGAAAAACGGTGCGGGTCCTCTCTACATAGCTTGTCAAAACGGAAATGATAGCACAGTACAACTGTTACTGAGTAATGGAGCAGACATTAATTTATGTGATGAGGACGGAACTAGTCCTCTCTATATAGCTTGTCAAAACGGACATGATAGCGCAGTACAACTGCTGCTGAGTAATGGAGCAGACATTAATTTATGCAAGGAGGTTGGTGCCGGTCCTCTCATTACAGCTTGTCAAAACGGACATGATAGCACAGTACAACTGTTACTGAGTAATGGAGCAGACATTAATTTATGCATGGAGGACGAAACCAGTCCTCTTACTGCGGCTTGTTTTGACGGACATGATAGCACAGTACAACTGTTACTGAGTAATGGAGCAGACATTAATTTATGCATGGAGTGCGGTGCCGGTCCTCTGTATATAGCTTGTGAAAACGGACATGATAGCACAGTACAACTGTTACTTAGCAATGGAGCAAATATTAATTTATGCAAGAAAAACGGTGCCGGTCCTCTCTTTATAGCTTGTCAAAACGGAAATGATAGCACAGTACAACTGTTACTGAGTAATGGAGCAGACATTAATTTATGCATGGAGTGCGGTGCCGGTCCTCTGTATATAGCTTGTCAAAACGGACATGATAGCACAGTACAACTGTTACTTAGCAATGGAGCAAATATTAATTTATGCAAGAAAAACGGTGCGGGTCCTCTCTACATAGCTTGTCAAAACGGAAATGATAGCACAGTACAACTGTTACTGAGTAATGGAGCAGACATTAATTTATGTGATGAGGACGGAACTAGTCCTCTCTATATAGCTTGTCAAAACGGACATGATAGCGCAGTACAACTGCTGCTGAGTAATGGAGCAGACATTAATTTATGCAAGGAGGTTGGTGCCGGTCCTCTCATTACAGCTTGTCAAAACGGACATGATAGCACAGTACAACTGTTACTGAGTAATGGAGCAGACATTAATTTATGCATGGAGGACGAAACCAGTCCTCTTACTGCGGCTTGTCAAAACGGACATGATAGCACAGTACAACTGTTACTGAGTAATGGAGCAGACATTAATTTATGCATGGAGTGCGGTGCCGGTCCTCTGTATATAGCTTGTGAAAACGGACATGATAGCACAGTACAACTGTTACTTAGCAATGGAGCAAATATTAATTTATGCAAGAAAAACGGTGCCGGTCCTCTCTTTATAGCTTGTCAAAACGGAAATGATAGCACAGTACAACTGTTACTGAGTAATGGAGCAGACATTAATTTATGTGATGAGGACGGAACATGTCCTCTCTACATAACTTGTTTTAACAGAAATGATAGCACAGTACAACTGTTACTTAGCAATGGAGCAAATATTAATTTATGCAAGAAAAACGGTGCCGGTCCTCTCTTTATAGCTTGTCAAAACGGTCATGATAGCACAGTACAACTGCTACTTAGCAATGGAGCAAACATTAATTCATGTGATGAGGACGGAACTAGTCCTCTCTATATAGCTTGTTTTGACGGACATGATAGCATAGTACAACTGCTACTGAGTAATGGAGCAGACATTCATTTATGCAAGGAGGTCGGTGCTGGTCCTCTCATTATAGCTTGTCAAAACGGACATGATAGCACAGTACAACTGTTACTGAGTAATGGAGCAGACATTAATTTATGCATGGAGGACGGAACCAGTCCTCTTACTGCGGCTTGTTTTGACGGACATGATAGCACAGTACAACTGTTACTGAGTAATGGAGCAGACATTAATTTATGCAAGAAAAACGGTGCCGGTCCTCTCTTTATAGCTTGTCAAAACGGAAATGATAGCACAGTACAACTGTTACTTAGCAATGGAGCAAACATTAATTCATGTCATGAGGACAGAACTAGTCCTCTCTATATAGCTTGTCAAAACGGACATGATAGCACAGTACAACTGCTACTGTGTAATGGAGCAGACATTAATTTATGCAAGGAGGTTGGTGTCGGTCCTCTGTATATAGCTTGTCAAAACGGACATGATAGCACAGTACAACTGTTACTGAGTAATGGAGCGGACATTAATTTATGCATGGAAGACGGATCCAGTCCTCTTACTGCGGCTTGTTTTGACGGACATGATAGCATAGTACAACTGTTACTGAGTAATGGAGCAGACATTAATTTATGCATGGAGGGCGGTGCCGGTCCTCTGTATATAGCTTGTCAAAACGGACATGATAGCACAGTACAACTGTTACTTACCAATGGAGCAAACATTAATTCATGTGATGAGGACGAAACTAGTCCTCTCATTATAGCTTGTCAAAACGGAAATAATAGCATAGTACAACTGTTACTGAGTAATGGAGCAGACATTAATTTATGTGATGAGGACGGAACTAGTCCTCTCTACATAGCTTGTTTTGACGGACATGATAGCACAGTACAACTGTTACTTAGCAATGGAGCAAACATCAATTTATGCAAGAAAAACGGTGCCGGTCCTCTGTATATAGCTTGTCAAAACGGACATGATAGCATAGTACAACTGCTACTGAGTAATGGAGCAGACATTCATTTATGCATGGAAGACGGAACCAGTCCTCTTACTGCGGCTTGTCAAAACGGACATGATAGCACAGTACAACTGTTACTTAGCAATGGAGCAAACATTAATTTATGCAGGAAAAAACGGCGCCGGTCCTCTGTATGTAGCTTGTCATAACGGACATGATAGCATAGTACGACTGTTACTGAGTAATGGGGCAAACAATAATTCATGCATGAAGGGCGGTGCCGGTCCTCTTTTCAAGCTTGTCAAAACGGACATGAGAGCGTTGTACAACTGTTACTGAGTAATGGCGCAGACTTTAATAAATGTTTCAAAAACGGAGCCAGTCCCCTCCATATAGCTATTCAAAGAGGACACAATACCATAGTTCAATTTTTGCTGAATGCTGGAGCTGATTAGAATGTATGTACGGTAAAAAGAGAAAGTCCTTTAATATTTGCATGCTATCAGGGGAATTATGACTTAGTACAATTTTTACGAAGCAATGGTGCAGGCATTAATTTATGTCACCAAGACGGAGCCAGTCCTCTATTTATGGCTTGTGAAGAAGGTCATGTTACCATCGTACAACTTTTGCCAAGTAATGGAGCGGACATCAATTTGTATTAAAAAAAAACCCAAAGCCACTCCTCTTTTTATAGCTTTTTATAGTACAGCAAAACTTTTAGTTTCCAAGCACATTTCTGGAGCAGATTTGCTTTATGTTATAAAGACGGATCAAGGCAGTTCCTAATTGCTTGTCAAAAAAAGTTTGATTGCACTGTACAGCTTTTATTGAGTAAAGGGGCTGGTATTAATTTGTGTATGGACAATGGAGTTAGTCCACTCTTTTCAGCTTGTCAGAGGGAAAATGAAAGCATTGTTGAACCATTACTTCTTAATGGAGCAAATTTAAATTTGTGTCGAAATGACGGAACAAGTTGTCTCCATGAGGCATGCAAAAACGGGTATTATGGAATTGTGAAACTCTTACTTAAAAGCTGAGCAACCGTAAATTTATGTGACAAAAATGAAGATAGTCCGTTAGCTTTAGCTTGTAAAGAGGGGCATGAAAGCGTAGTTCAATTTTTACTTGACAATGGTGCAAATGTTAACCTATGTCTTGCAGGCGGAGTTAGTTCGTTCCTTTTGACTTGTGAAAACGGCAATGATAACATCGTACAGTTGTTACGGATGGAGCGGATGCCAATTTGTGTTTGTAAGACAGTAAAATGATCACTGTTTCTGGTTGCATGTTGATGAAATGAACATGTGATTCATAATGTGTACCATACATCAGTGATTGTGCTTTTAAACAAAGGTATCATCATGGTTTTTTTTTTTTACTCAGATGAACCTTAGATTCATGAGAAATTTTCTGGCCCTTTGTTGTCCGTTGTTCATCCGTCTGTATACTTTTTGATGGATGTATAATTGTATTTACAGTACTCAATACCTGCAAGAAATAATTTGTTTTGCTCAGGTCACTAACATTTTCGATAGAGTTACATCCCGTGTTGCATTCATTTTAAAACTAATTTGGTTGGTGATTATTTTTTACTCATTAGAAACCTTTATGTTTTCAGTATCTCCGTGTTTGTTAAATGACATGGGCTTTTTTAACATTTAATTAACTTTCTTATTATTTGTTTATTATCATAACTGCAAAGAAAAAACAATTATATCATATATATTATATAATTGACACTAACATTTTATTGTGGGTCACAATTACTACTATGCAATCAAAAGAAATTGTGGTGACTCAGTTTTGTGGAATTCGAATTCGTGGGTTCCTCTCATCCACGAATTAGCACCCCCACGAATTGATAGGAAATAAAGTTATATTCCTTTTGTAAGTATAAGGGAATACACGAAATTACAACCCATTGAACTTGTAAAATTTAATCCACGAAAATTGGTCCCCATGAAATAAACGATTTCAATACATTCAGTATATAGGTTGTAGAATTTTAAAATAACCTGAAATCACTTTGAAACAAATGTTATTTGTGTTAATAAATACCGTGTCATTAGCTTATTGATCATTTATTTAAAACTTAATAATAGTTAAAAGTCAAAAGAACATGGTAAACCACTTTGTTTTTCATTTACTATGTATTTTTATTTCTACTATAATTACTTAACTTGATGTATTTTAGAACTGGGAGGATAATATCCCATACGTTACATTGAAGTATCTATGATATACGTTGTATTCTTATGCATTTTCAAATACTAAGATGTATGGGAATTGCAGAAATATTTTTATATCAAAAATGATGTTGAGCGGAAGATTGATATGTTGGTTGATTTTTTTTTTTTGGATTGTGTGACTCACGAATATATAGCTACCCTTCGATTAATGACTTAGTTTAGAGGGAGGTATTTAGTACATACATATACTCAACAATCTAATTAAATATACAGGCACTTTAAATCCAATTATTCCGCCAGCAGAAAGAATACATTCATTAATGGTAAATGAACACTAAATACGTTTTTTCCCGATTGCGACACGGCGGGTGTGGCCGGTCAGCAGAGAATTCTTACTCCTCTTAGGCAGCTGATCCTACCTCTATTTTATGGAGGTCCGTGTTGCTCTGCTTTGAATTTGTATTTTGTTTTATGTATTTTTGAGATTGATGACGGTTTGTTATTGTCATTTTGTTCATTACTTCTGAGACATACAATGTATTTATATAATGTAGATGGAATAGCATACTAAATAAAACTTAATGTATTTGAGTTCTTATGGTATCATAAAAAACTTAATTAAGTGAATTTACCTGTAAATGCGACATTTAATTTGGTGCCTTTTACCTTTAAATAATTTAGTTCTGTCTTCTCTATCTGTAGTGTATGTAGATCCGTTATCATTTCTTTTTCTTTTTTCAATTGAACTTTCACATAGTCACATAACAGAGTATAATCATAGCGCATGAACATAGATATATAGTTGCAATGTAAATATATATATATATATATATATATATATATATATATATATATATATATATATATATATATATATATAGATAAATCCAAGAAAAACCTCAGTGGTCGGTGAAATATATATAAAACTTAAATAAATGAAAACACAAAGATCGAGTAAAACTTAAGCGCTTTCATTTTCTTCAGATGTTTTACAATACTAACATGGTAACGTTTGTTATGACGTCATAATAGTTTAACGGCGTCTTCAAGTCTCTGAATGACGTCATATTTTCCCGTATTTTTAGATATCACAATACTAATAATAACAGATTATATAACACGGTTAAAACATGAATAAAACATTTAGAATACTCAGATGTTACATTAAGCTATTCAATTTAGGTTTAAACGTTCTTATAAAATGTTTTTCTTTATCACGCCTTTCAACAGTATTAGAATTGTACATTTTATAGAACGGAAAAACAGTGAATGATTTTTTTCCGCACAGGTCAAGGTGTTCACTAACTTTTAGTTTGCGGTATTCCGGTTGGTTGATGTGCTGTTTGTGAATTCGGATTCTCTCCCGTAAGGTACTTCCCGTTTCTCCAATATATAGTTCCCCGCAACCTGAGCACGTGATAACGTATACTAGATTTCTGGTTTGACACGACATGTTGTTGTTAACGATAAACTGTTTCCCACCAAAATTAAAATGATGTCCTTGTTTAATATAGGGACAAGTGCCACATCGCGAATCCTGGCATTTAGTGACTTCAAACTCCGATTTTTCTTTGAAATTGGATTTAGTAAGGATGCGTCGAAGATTCTTCGGCTGTCTTTTGCTGTTTATAAATTTTTGTTTTTCAAATATCTTGGCCATTGTTTCATCAGTCTTCAAGACGTCGTTTAGATGGTGAACAATCGGGGCGATGTTAGTATTTCTGGGATTATGGGTGGTAACCAGTGGCAATATCTTCGATTTTTTATTGTTGTTTTGAACGGGATTGAGGAGCTTCTTTCTGTCTAATTTCATGGTTTTTTCAATAGCATCGTCAATAATTTTATCCGGATAACTTTGTTTCTTTAGATACTTTTTTAATTCCTGTAATCTCTGTATTTTGACAGAGTCGTCGTTAACGATTGTGCATATTCGTCTAGACAGGTTATACGGTATTGCTCTTTTCGTATGTCGTGGATGACATGAGTTGAAGTGTAAATACTGATGAGTATCCGTAGGTTTGTAGTATACATCCGTCATAATGACTTCGTCTTGTTTGGTCAACAAAATATCTAAAAATGAAATTCTATTCAGGCTTTCGTCCGCTGTAAATTTGATATCTGGATTAAGTTCATTCAATATATTTTTAAAAACTGACAGATTGTTGTCTCCAGAATTCCAAACAATAAAACAGTCGTCCAGGTACCTTTTCCAGTGCTTTGTTATATACATTTCCGTCTCTTCGTTAAATAATCTATTTATTTCCTTATACATTTTCTCTTCCAGGTATCCTAATGTAAGGGTAGCATATGTTGGAGCCATTTTAGTGCCCATGGCGGTTCCTTTAATTTGTTTAAAATGTTTTCCGTTGAATGTAAATGTATTATTAGTCAATACAATTTCTGCAGCTTCTAAAATGAATTCTTTTAAAAACCGATTGTTGATTTTTTCAGGTATCCTATTGATCCAATATTCCATCGCGTTAAGTCCCAGAGAATTTAAAATGTTGCTGTACAAATTAATGACATCAAAAGTAATGAACTTGCTATTCTTATTAATTTTTTCAGGTAAATGACGTAGAAAATCCAAGTCATCTTTCACGTAGCTTTTAACATCAGTACACAATGGTTTAAGTAGAATGTCAAGTAAATTGCTAAGTCTTTGAGTAGGTGCTGAAGGCCCCCCTACAATAGGTCTGAATGTGATATCATCTGGATGTGGACAACGGATGTATTCAGAACACTGGACTTTGATGGCATCTTTAATTTTTGTTGATTTATGAATCTTTGGGAGACCATAAAAATTGCTTTCTTTATATTCATAATCTGTTAGGTAGTCTTCCTCTTTCTCAGTTAAGCAGGATGTTGTTTTATGTCTTTTTAACAGATTCTTTATTTTCTGCATCGTTTTTTTATCATCATTGGTTGGTATTTCCTGATAATAGTCGACGTTTGACAACATTTTCATGATATGGTCTTTATAAAAACCAAAAGTTTGAAGTCACTAAATGCCAGGATTCGCGATGTGGCACTTGTCCCTATATTAAACAAGGACATCATTTTAATTTTGGTGGGAAACAGTTTATCGTTAACAACAACATGTCGTGTCAAACCAGAAATCTAGTATACGTTATCACGTGCTCAGGTTGCGGGGAACTATATATTGGAGAAACGGGAAGTACCTTACGGGAGAGAATCCGAATTCACAAACAGCACATCAACCAACCGGAATACCGCAAACTAAAAGTTAGTGAACACCTTGACCTGTGCGGAAAAAAATCATTCACTGTTTTTCCGTTCTATAAAATGTACAATTCTAATACTGTTGAAAGGCGTGATAAAGAAAAACATTTTATAAGAACTTTTAAACCTAAATTGAATAGCTTAATGTAACATCTGAGTATTCTAAATGTTTTATTCATGTTTTAACCGTGTTATATAATCTGTTATTATTAGTATTGTGATATCTAAAAATACGGGAAAATATGACGTCATTCAGAGACTTGAAGACGCCGTTAAACTATTATGACGTCATAACAAACGTTACCATGTTAGTATTGTAAAACATCTGAAGAAAATGAAAGCGCTTATGTTTTACTCGATCTTTGTGTTTTCATTTATTTAAGTTTTATATATATATATATATATATATATATATATATATATATATATATATATATATATATATATATATATATATATATATATATATATATATATATATATATATATATGAAATTTAAAAATAATAAATATCCAGAATAAAATCACAAATTGATCCTATTAACCGCAAACGTTTTCGACATTCCTGGCTCTTCAGGCAGTTATGTACAAATGACTAATATGTAACGTAGTAACGTCAATAAGCAAAAGTTCATTGTGACGTTATAATAACGTTAAAGTAGCGGAAAGTTAGAGTCACAGAGCAAAAAGGCGCTAAAAAAATAATAATCGCAAATATTACAAATGATTCAATTATATAACATGCATATAATAAATTTTTCACTGAGTGCGATTAAGTTTTGGTTTAAATAATTTAATAAAGTGGTCTTCCTTGGCTAAGCGCAGTATTTCATTTTCATTTGGAAGTTTATAAAATGGGAATAGGGTAAATTTTCCCTCGCCGCATTCAGCAAAATGTTCACAGCATGGAGTATTATATATATATATATATATATATATATATATATATATATATATATATATATATATAGTATTTATTAGATTGATACGTTCAATATTAAAGTGTAATGTATTTGTATATATGAACTCTAATACTAATTACTCCTTAGAAGAATTCAATGTAATTTAAACAAGTGGTGGTATATAACATATGTAAAAATAGTTTTCTTTTTAGAAAATGAAAAAAATATAAAGATACAGAACAAACAAAATAAGAGACAGTGACATATAGGAGATGTTTGTATGGTGAAGCATTCTCAAAACGTTTTAATGCTGAATATTTAGTAATTGAAAATGATATGTATGCATATTGTATATTTATGTATTGCATTTTGATGCAAATGTAAATATTTTATTTAAGAGAGTGCAATAGCCGTGGCCTAAATATAGATAGACTGCAATAGTCTTCTTTTACAGAATAACAATTTAGGAAAATACCAAAATAAAAGAACATCTTTTTTTTTACTGAATGATAATTAATAGCTGAACAAATTATATATAAAATTTTTGGATCGAACTTATCAAATTGTAAGAAAAAAATTCCAAGTCAAACAAAGGAAGCACCAGTGAATCAAAACAGAAAATACACTTTAATCTATTAATAAAATTCCAAAAGACAACATAGGGTATATAATACGTCAGCCATTGGTTATGCAATCGTATGTTTAGACATCGAAGGGTTTATACATGTACATGTGAACCTTGTGATATCGTGTATTCATGGCTCGTGATCAGCTTGCAATTTCATCTTGTGCGTTTGTCTTATCTTATCGTTTATCATCTACATAATAACGTTTTGGAAGCTCTAATCTTAAAAACACAGGTTCTTACTTTTTAGAGCAGGATTGATGTTAAAAAAAACCGTTTAAAAAATCATTGTGCTAAAGATAGTGTCAATTATCAATAAAATTAGAGTCTAAGTGTTACATTAGATAGGTTTAATGTGAAAAATATATTACGTTATGCAAAGGAATTTAAATGCTATACAGATGTAGATTATGTTTCATGAATTCATTGACTACTATTGAATATTTAACATAACATTTTTATCGAATACCGTCACAATTTAAATATTTAATTTTACATTTGTAAATATGATGTTTGGTGAATTTTCATGAAAAAAATAGTATAAGAATTAATTATTGCTTGAAAACATTGATTTATACACTTTTTCAAATAATAAATAAAATTTTATGTTCCATAAAATGTTTTATATACAAACTTTCTTCGCTAATTAGCCATTTAATTTTTCAAATCTTCCGATTTCTGGGTATTGTTTCGATTATCTTCAAGTTCATTTTGATCGGGATCGAACTCTCAAAATCTAAAACCTTTGCCGCTCTAATTATTTTTTTTTAATACGAGGTGCAAAATTAAACACCACCTCCCCTCCTCCATCGTTGTCAGGATAAAATGTATAAATGTTAGTTATACATATTTGTATGTATATTTATGTGTGTAATTGTGTATATTACGTGTGTAATTGTATATATGTATGTATATAATTATATATATGTATGCGTGCATGTATAGGTATATATATGTATGTGTATGGTTATATATTTGCATATGCATTGTTCTTTCTCACTGTAAG
Organism: Magallana angulata; assembly: GCF_025612915.1. Lineage (NCBI taxonomy): Eukaryota > Metazoa > Mollusca > Bivalvia > Ostreida > Ostreidae > Magallana > Magallana angulata. Next base: position 101,053 of record NW_026441614.1, read on the forward strand.
TCCATAGGGAGGAACTGCAATTATTTTTCTATAATCGCAATTGCTACGTCTGTATACTATGACGTCATAAAGGTCTGACGTCATATACTTTTCCATGACGTTATAGATTTAAACCACTATACGATACATCATGTGTTTTTCTCCAACTCCATAAAATTGATGTATTTAATAATAAAACCTGTCTTATAATAACATTTTAAAAGATTTACTGTTATAACATATCATTGATTCTGTGAACAAATCTATGTGAATTAAAATACATTACAGTCAGAATGTTTTTTTTTATGCAATAGCTAACTGTCAAGGTCTAGGCTAATACAGGGCATTTGCGAGTGGTGAAATGCAAATATCAGTAATAAACAACGATTATTTAGTGAACATGGCGTTATGAATAGCAACTGCTCTGTTGGCATATTCCATGATGCAAATATATGATTTTTGCCGTACGAACTGCATATGCATGATTTGCTCTGAAAATTATGCACATTTGAATAAATATTCACTTGGTCAGGACTAGGTGCTAACTTTTGAGCATATCTGTATTCATCATGCACCAAAGAATTACTTTCAATTGCCCAATATTCTGCTGACGATGCTAAGTATATACTAATATTTGCATTTCCATTGTTCTTTCCCAATGTGAGCCCATACGGAGGAGCTGCAATTATTTCTCTATAATCGCAATTGCTCTCTCTGTATACTATGACGTCATAAAGGTGTAACGTTATATATACTTTTCCATGACGTTATAGATTTAAACCACTATACTATACATCGTGTGTTTTTCTCCAACTATTAAAATTGACGTATTTAATATTAAAACATGTTTTTGATAACATTTTAAAGGAATTACTGTTGTAAGACTAACATATCATTGATTCTGTTAACAAATCTATGTGAATTAAAAAGATACATTACAGTCTGAATGTTTACTTTTGATGTAATAGCTAAATGTCAAGGTCTAAGCTAATACAGGGTATTTGCGAGTGGGAAAATGCAAATATAATGCAAATATAAGTAATAAACAACGACTATTTAGTGAACATGGCGTTATGAATAGCAACTGCTCTGCTGGCATATTTTCCATGATGCGCTAGCGCGCATCATGGAATATGCCAACAGAGCAATTGCTATTCATAACGCCATGTTCACTAAATAACGTTGTTTATTTCTTAAATATACATATCTTGTTATTTTTTATGGTCTTTGTGCTATAAATTGAGTGAAATTTCAACTTTACAGGTGGTAGCCCTTTTTTATTAACGCCACCTTCTTGTTGCAAAAAATGTTATATTCATTACATAATAATAACTGGGATAAGCACTAATTGCAATTTAACATTTCTAGGCTTAAATCCTTAATTTATCATAAGACCTTATCCAAGTTATTACATTAGCTAATATGATAATTGTAATTCTACATTTAATGTGCTTTAGTTATAATTCTGTCATTTGTTTGGTCAATAAATGACACAATCACTCATTGGGTAGTCATGGTTTTTCTTCTGGAATGCATGCAACAAGAACAAGCTCCGGAAAAGGCATTCAACATTGTACTGCTTTTAAAATTCTCAGTATGAAAAAGTTGTGAATATAAAACATTCTTCATTCCCATGTAAATCTTGTGTATGTGGTATTTTTTTCTTTTGGAATGATTTAGTTTAGTTTTTTTGTCTTCGCAATTTTTTTTTTTAATTGAACAAATTGAAAATCAATTCTGTTTGATATTAAATTACATAAGTGTTCGTGGTGTCTCGAAGCATTTATCATGAATTATAAACAACTAGACTTTGACCCGTACGTACACGGGTTGACATATTGCATATGATATGAGGCATTTACGAAATAGATAAATCGACACACCGTATTGTTGACATTTACATAACCAAGCGTTAAGCCTACAATAATGCTATTATTTTCACTACACTCTTAGTTAGAATAATTTAACTGTGTCTCCAGACAGGCCTTCACCACGGTTATAATGCCTCCCATACACCCGTAATGTAGCAGAAAATAGCAGAATCGCTCCGAAACGATAATGAAAAAAAATTAATTAAGCTGCATTTAAAATAACGGTCAATTTTTCATAACAAACCACTCTAATGCTGTAAATACCTTTCATCTAACAATTTAATTCATTTTTATGACGAATTCAACACTTTTTCACCAATATTTTTTACTGGCTTCGAATTTTCACACGATGTTGACATTCGGAACTCTCGGGATTTTTCATATCAAATGCACTATTAGATGAGTAAAACCTATTTCCCGTATTTTCTTTGATGAACAGAATCTATGATAAATATTTTCATTGAATATGTACACGTATTATCGTTTCTTTGTTTATGCAAATGTGATATTGGGAAAACATAAATTAAAGAGCCTCCCGTGATTTAGCATGAATGTAATGCACATGCGCAAGATTGTAAAATCCGAAAAATTCAGATGATTTCAGGATTTTTAAAGGAATTTTGTTTGATTATTAACTAGCAAAGCTTGATTGAGGAAAAATAAAAACAAATTGGTTATGTTCAAGTGTAAATGTTGTTTAAAATATATAAAACAAAACACAGTACTCTTCTGATTTCTCGGTATAAAGACCAACAATTCGAGTCTGTTATTTTAATATAGTTTATATAGTTGTATAGATGATGATTTCGTGTGCCTTGTGTTCAGTTGTTAAATTTGGAACATGTTATTTTTAACTATTGATAGTGTTTGATTAATTAACTATTATCAAGTAAAAAATGAATGTTAGTCTTCTTTTCATTTTTCTTTTTTTTTTGGTTTGAAAATAATTTGCTTTCTTTCTCTATGTCCAAAAATGGCAATCTTTAGGTATCATACCGTCCGGTAATCGACATATCAAAATGAACATAATGTTTAACTATTGATAATGTTTGATAAAATTAACACTTATCAAGTAAAAACTGAATGTTAGTTGTTTTTTTTTTTTATTATTATTTTAGCTGACCTGAGCTGAAAGCTCAAGTGGGCTATTCTGATCACATTTTGTCCGTCTGTAAACTTTTTACATTTTGTACTTCTCAAAAACCGCTTGACCAATTATAACTAAATTTGGCACAAGGCATCCTTATGGTAAGGCAAATATAAATTGCAGAAAATATAAATCTTTTTCTTAAGGACTACTGAGTCAAGTTCAACGTTGTGCTATGTTATTATTAGCTTGTTGTGATTTTCGTCCATTTTTATATTATTTATGCCTTGTAACCTTGGGAACCATCGCCTGTATTTTGTCATTTTTACCTATCAAATCAAACATAGACTTCGGTAATTCAGACAGTTGACTGTTTACCTGCGCAAATAAGTTAATTTTGATGTATTAACAAAGTACTAAAATACAATTCATTCTATTGGTAATTCGGTATGATCTTTTGCATATTGGTTGATTAATGCAATGTATTTTGCTGAGATGCTCAGCATTTTCTCGAAGTTATTCAGTTTAAACAGAGTTTAATATCGCTCACGAAAATATGAAGGTATATATACATGATTCATTTTGAAATATAAATTGTGCTCTTTGTTATAGTGCATGTCTCTTTTGTTTAATTGTTTACAATGTCTATTTACTAACCATATTTGAGTGTTAAACTTTAAATTATAAGCAAGACACAGAGCTTTGTTCACAGATATAAGGTCATTTTTTGTTTAAATGTTTTATGCTGAATAGGAAATACAAACTGAAGTTAAAAATCTAGCAAAATTGTGAGCTCTGTATCTAGATTATAATTCAATGATTGACGCTGAAATTTTGGTTGATCATACATTAGAAATATCTCGCAAAAGGTTTAATACTTGTACGAAAAATGATATGCTGTAACTACTTTCTAGGGCCCCCTCTTTATATGATGATTCAGAATTATATGAATTCCACATTAATTTTGATAGTTTTTGAGACACGAGTAAATAAAAACGACACCGTTAAAACAGTTTTCATAGTTCCCATAGTTCTGACACATTGTGTTACAGGATAAAAGCGTTATCGCTTTTCCTAAGAAAGTATTACAGCGTAAAATCATCCTGGTTTGTAGCCAATTGTTGTATTTTAATAAATATGAAAACAGTGGGTGGGTCTTAGTAAAATCCACTGATATGCCTGATATACATTTACTATAATAACTCTTACACATGTCACGTGACGACATTTTTCATTCGAGTGTATTCATTAATCAAGTGAGTAAGGTTAAAAAGTTTACGCCAGGTAAACAACAGTCGTTTATGATGGGGAAGACTTATTAAATTTTTGAATGTTTTAATTTGAGAAATTGAGCACATTGAGGCACAGTTTTATTCTTTACATCTATAGAATTTTTTAAAAAATAAAATCTTCTTCCCATATAGTTCATTCCAATTCATTTCAATATCGAACAATAATATTATAATATTTTAAAAAAAATAATTTACTAGTAAGTATTAAGGAAGAAAATGTACCTATATGTTCTAAAATATTTTGATCGCTTTATATAGTGGGGGGGGGGGGTGAAAATATAGGAAATTGGAAGTTAACAGTGTACCCCTACCAAAAATTGAGTTTCATATCTTGCATAGGATTTTCTTATTTTTTGGTAAAAGTGGTATTACATAAAGGTACAATGTCAAAGATTGAGTGTATGCAAAACAAGTGTAAACTTCGAATACTTTACAATATTATTTTTTGTTATTATACCGAGGGGTCATTTGGTACAATATCCTTTGAACGCCTATATAGTCATTGTTGCTCAGGTGAGCGATGTGGCCCCATGGACCTCTGTTTTTGTTAAAAAATTATTTGCTTTCTTTCTCTATGTCCAAAAATGGCAACCTTAATGTATCATACCGGTAAACCAGTGTAGTTCCATATATAAATCAGAATTATTTTTTTACCTTGACTGAATTTTTACATTTTCCTTTTATTAAAAACCACTGAGAAGGATATTTTATGTATTTTGTTGGATGATGATTATTTTTCATAGGCACTACTACTTTAAAGGCACATGCAACAACTTCCTGGGGAGTGTGCAGTGTGTTTACATACAAACGGAAAACCACTTGGTTTTTAGAGTAGACCTGTTTGGAGCTAGATTATTTGAGAAAATGCCGTATCTTGTGTTATTTTTAGATGTCAGCTGATGGAAAGGGTAACAATGAACATTTCCTCCGAATATTTTGTCATGAGAAATACAAACTGATTTTTAAAAGAATATTTCCCTTAGTCTAAAGTATAATTTAGTAAAAACAAATACCGGTGTGATACCTTAATCCTCCTATCGTTTGTGTATCTGTTTTAGAGACAATCAATCTTTTCCTATATCTTTTGCTGTTATTTCTTTGACCGCAAAAATGTATTCTCAGGCAGAAAAATAGCAAATGACTGTGGGAAAAATTTATCGAAGCTGTTTACATCGAGAATGATCAAACTATCACAATGAAATCATTTTCAATGATAACTGAGTCTGCAAAGGCCAGACGATGTACAAGACATTCTGCCAGTGAGGCCCTCTTCATTTTAAATAAACATACTAACTGCATGTGTATAGGTGAAGAAAATGCTGATAAGGTTTTATCCAACGTTGCATCATGCTTCATTTTGAGAGAGAGAGAGAGAGAGAGAGAGAGAGAGAAAGAGAGAGATTGAGAGTCGATGTCATTTATGTTAAATTGCATTTATCATATCATTCAAAAAGAATATCAGCTCAAATTGTGAGCCTTCATAACGGTATTTACAAAGTCTTCAAAAGCTCTTGTTTGCTCAGTTACATCTCTTTTACCAATGAAAGCAATCATTGGAAGTAGTTCGGCAAACAGTGCCCCAATGGCCAATTCTTCAACGACGGTGGTTCCTGCTTTGATGACATCCTTTACTGTGTCTGGGTCAACAGGAATGAGAGGCCCATGGTGATCAAGAACTCCGGTATCAACATGGGTTTTGAGTGTAACTACTGACGGCTCGGTGACGGGAACCTTCACTACAGCCGTCGGTGGAACGGTGCCTAAAATAATTGTCAAGGAATAGATATACACAAAAAAAATCATCTATAAAGACGACTCACGAACTCAGTCACAAAGTCGAGTGTTGAATCATTATCCATTCCAATTTTATAGCTGTGAACAAATACAGGTTTTGTTAAATAAACCTAAGGAAAAAATCAAGATCGGATAATACTGTGTCCTTTACAAAAATTTAGATTATTTATTGGGAATCAAAATCACACTATAAATCACAACTATAGAGTTAAACCGAGTTGAAAGAACGCAGTGGAAAAAACCATAAAATTATATAGATCATCTAAAATTAATACCTACAAGTATGTTTAGCGCAGGTGGTGTTTTTAATTAAGCTCTCGTTGCAGTCCTTGGCTAGAGGAGTGCCTTGTTTAACTATGACAAATGTTCTAACTTGAACTTTCATGCCTAGGCCGCAGACCGCTGTGCAAGGAGTCAGGTCTTCCCACGGACTATATAGACACTTCAAGTCTACAATACAACACAGTGCAATATAATAGATTGAAAAAAGCAATAACATTTTATGATTTTTATTTTTAGTCTACATATCAAAAAAAATGAGAAAAGGTCACATAATAGACTTATGATTTAAATCTACACAATGTGTATTTGAATTTGGTTCTGATATTAGAAATAGGTGTAGAATTCAGAAACTGCTGTTGTATTACCATGTCCACAAAATCCACAATATTGCTCGCAGTTTTCCTTTGCCCATGATACATAGGGTAACTGACACACTTGTTTTCCATACTCATGACAGTCACTTCTTTTATTATGACATTCCGTATCTGTATGAAATTTTATTTGGAAAAACTTTGAAAACTGTCTGAAATTATGTGATATCGAATAACAATTGTAGAAATTCAATTCAATCCTTTAAATCATAAACGTTTCTGGTCCAGATGTAATATTCATTTTACAATTTTGTAATGCCACATGATTACGTAATCCAACATCTGTCCTCAAATAAATTACGTACTAAAACATACAGGAATATATTAGATGCTCAAACAGTGACCAAGAGAGACCTTTTTCACACCATTACAAGCACCACCTTTATCACTTAGGTTGAAAAAACCGCGTTTATACTTACGACAGAATCCACAGTACGCTTTGCAATTGCTATAAGCCCAGTTCACATATGGAGCCGTGCACGAACTTTTTGTGTATTCAGCACAGTCCGGAAGTTTATCTACGCATGCGTCGCATTGACAGATTGTTACACATCCTTCGTAAACAAAATATAAGACAGCTTCTTGTATCATCGTATTACCTGAATTTCCTATTAATGATAAAAGTCATTCGCTGGAGACCCATTTTTGATTTCTTTCCAATGATGTTGCAAAGCAATGCGTCTATAATACAATAATATGTTTTAGAAACATTTTCTTTTAGTAATAAACATACCTGCAGCCAAGACTGTTAATCTTACAATGATATTCATAATCGTCACGTGGGTTAGTATAAAACTTCTCCGTTATATATATATTATATATACTTACTAGTTAGATAAAAACCTTCTCTATTTTCATCAGTTACACGGTCAAAGGTCGTTCATTTTCAATCGCTATATTTGATTGGGTAAGAAACTGTCCAATGACAAATGCATTTTACTTAACACGAGGGAATTATTCGTTGTCGCTGATAAGGATCTAAAGTCAGAGGACACTAGTGAAAATGTAAGGTGAAATTGTGTCTGTCCAAAACTAGTCTACCTGGAGAAATATTAGTTCATTTTTCGATAGATCTTAAACATTCTCTTATCTAACAGACAATAGTGCTTTAAACTTGCTAGAAAATGACAGGTCCTTTATATTGATTTTTAGTTGTGAGGATTGAATCCTAAGCTATTAAGTTTTTGACTTATGTTAATATTAAAATTGCAATCATGACAATATGTAAACAGTACAGAAATTTAAAAGCATCTTATTATGACTAGCATCTTACAGAAAATGAAGTCACATAACTGCAACGTTAGATGAAAACAGAGAGATACTGACTTGAGTTCATCTTTTTATTATGCACATACCATTGCAGATTTGAAACATCATCTAAGAAATTATGATTTAAAACCAAAATGAAGCTTTTTGGCATATAAGCATTTACTTTGCATTTTGACAGCATTATACACCCCCATCAGCCTGATATAAAATGAGAAAATGTTCTAAATTTCTTAATCAACAGACCCAATTTAGCAAGACAGAAAACATTGATTTATATCCAAAACAATATATACAATATTCTACCATTTATGTTTGCACATCTAAGGAGAGGAACATTAGTACGGCGCAAATTATCTAAAAACCGACTAGAAAAAATTTTCCGATAGGGTTCGGTATTTTTGTACTACTGATGAATGTATAAACTTTCAGAAAATATCAAATTCTCCATGAAATAAATCTAATCATTACATTAAAATTAATAATTACGTATAACCTATCACATATTTACATCGCAACGTGCTACGAGGTTCAGCATTCTACACTATTACGCATGCGTATTTACTGTAAACAAAACACATGCAGGGCTCGCGAAAATTCTCCTGGACATGTTTTTTTTTAAATAAGTCTTCTCTACTTCTCCCTGGTAATAATTGTTCAAATGTTTTTAAAAAAAACCCAGAATGATTATTTTGTAAGCATGTATTTTTCGTGTCCATCATAGGAGTTCTAAACCTAAATTCATTTTTGTAAATGAGGTCCCTTGAGCGGTTATTTGACATATTCATGTGTGTTCATTTTAAAATGAACCGAAATTGGTAAATCATTTAGTAATTATCTAGTAAGTGAGGATGTGTACCGTTTAAAGAGTCCCTTCAACCTCGTACCTGTATACCTTGATGAGATGACTGTAGTCGGACGAAGATCTTGAAGTTTTCAGCACAAGTCAATTACTGTAAATCAAAGTCCACGTGGTACAAATAAACGATTTAAGATTATTCCGGTTTGTACGACCCTTAAATTTCCGGAGGCTCATAATAGGGTATGTAAGTCTCGTCAGCTGACCAACGAGATTTGACGAGATTATTAACTTCCGGGTACCTCGAGCGATATGGCGTTATCGATATTGTATTGGGCAAACTATGTTGAGGGTTTAACAAAGATTAAAAGGAAAAGTGAAGTTGAGTCTCAGAGGGTTCTCCGTTTCGCGTTTGACGAGTTGCGTGTCATTACTGCCAATGTTCAAGCATCAATGAGGGACACATCATACAAAGTTCAGGTGCGCTGTTGATTTGTTACTCACGTATAGGCTTATTCTCTTTTGAGAAGTGGACAGGCATAGCCTACATCTACATGGATGTAGGCTATGCCTGTCCACTTCTTAAAAGAGAATAGTATAGGCTTTAACATATCTTTTACTCTTTTGATAAAAAAAATCATTAACATTTCGAAAGATTGCTCCTTAAATGATGTAATCATACTTGAAAACAAAACAAACCATTTTTCTAACGTTATCGTACATGCATAAACAAATCTGCAAGCAAGCACAGACATACCTACATATCTGATTATTGGATAATTCTATTGTAGCACACGTGTATGATTAGATTGTGTGTATGAATTACAACAGATTGAGAAAGATTTAATTTTTCGTCTGTTGACAATGTACATGTATCTCTTTTTAATGTTATAATCGTTGCAATAGATATTCCTTGAATCTGAAGATAACGGTGTGGTGGAGTCATCATCATGCGAGTGTCCTATGGGGAGGTATAAGTGTCATCATGTGGCAGCAACTCTCCTTTATGGGCAAGTGTTCTGGTATATCAATATATTATTGTAAAATGTGGTTAATATTTGAAAATCATTGGACAATCTGTTCACTTTTGATGTGTATTAGATGTCAACTCAAGTTAGTAAATAATGAGTGAAAATTCTTCCGATATCATTATAAAATGCAACATGCATTTCTCATAATTGCTGTATATTCAGTTGTTTTTCCATCAAATATTTTTTACCATAATTCTTTATAAATTGCAGATATAAGAAGGCAAGCAAAACCGACATAAAATGCAGTTGGTTAAAACATCCAAAGTCAGCACAGCCAAAGGTGACAACAACCATGGAGGAATTTTTTCCACCAAAACAACCAGGATACAGGTACATGTAGTTTTTTTTTTATTTTCAAAGCAATGTTTTAACAAAAAATACTTGATTTAAGTAAAAATTGTGGATATTTATATATCTAATATCACACACACACTTATAGAGCCTTAAAACGTGTGGTGACGGATGAAGACCGATTATATTTTTATAATCAACTTAGCCAATTAGGCAGATTTACAGGTTCTCCCAGTTCATGTTCAATTTCTTCCCTTTTAATATGTTCTCACGTTGGATGTATTCATTGTCTTTTTTTTTAAACTTGATTTGTTGGGGGGGGGGGTGTTGACTTTTTTTTTTCTTTCAGATTTATCATTATAAGATACTTTTTTGTGTATCTGGAATTTTGATATTAAATGTACTTTGATATTAGTGTTATATTTTGGTTGTATTAAGCCATGGCTGTTATAACATTTTACTAAAAATGAATCAGACAAGCATATTTGTATTGACACAAATGCTTGCAGTATATTTAATTTCAATATTTGTAATGTCAAATGTCAACGAACAAAAACCGATGGTTCTTATTTAACAATATTCTCATAAGTTAATGCCAAGCAGAAACATGCACTTTGTGAATTTTATTTCAGACTAAAATATTTCTGATTTAATTTATTTGTACAGCAATACAATGGATTCTGTCAAAAGAACCCAAAACTGAAGATAGTCCTGTTGTCTTGATACAAGAACTATTTCAAAGTAAAGATTTCTTGGATGCTGAATGCAAGGAATCCTTTTTAATGCATGTTTAAACCTAATATTTTGACAGCACTTTTATATTGCACTGTATCAATAATATTCTAATCAAGCCGATGATACATATATCAGCTTTTTCCCTTAAATATATCTTCTAACAGAATCACTATCTAATTAAAAACCATGATTATAGGGAGAAGCTTTCAATGTCCCCAGAGCAAATTATCCAGACTGCATGGACCACAATAGGGCAGAGGGAAAATACCTTGTGGGCCAAAGTTCGCAAGCTGCGTTTCACAGCATCCAATTTGGACAAAGTGTTACAGCTGTTCGAAAAAACAGGTATGATTTTCAAAAAACATTAGTAAAGATGCATTATTAAATATTTAAAGATACTTAGTTTAAAGATTTTTAAAATCACACACTATTGAGAATATGATGTAAATTCTTCAACAGTAGCCCTGAACATATTTGAAAAAGCCATATATCTTACTTCGATGATTTCTTCATTTTAATGATCTACTTGAAAAAAATAAAAATAAAATTGACACAATATTGTGCTATTCAATAAATGATAAAACTACGGTAGCTTTATTTTATTTTAGAGTATGTTTTTTTAAAATAACAATATTTAGATCATTTCAAAATCCTTTCAAAATATTTTAGGTTAAACATGTCCTTGAAAAAAAGACTACTGAGTGCATACAACTTGGAAAAAAGAGCACCAATCCAATGGGGACTTGCCCATGAGAAGACTGCAATACAAGAATACTGCAAGGTCTTTGAAGTGAATGTTTTAGAGACAGGTAAGTTTTTTTTAAGGATTTAATATTTTATTGAGTTTGTTTGAAATTGTCATTATATTTGTGCAATTATAAATTGTTAAAAAATATGTTAAAACATTATTTACCATTAATTCTAGATAACCTAATTATTGACAACAATCCCCGCCTTTATATGTTTAAGACACATCATCTGAAAGAACTAAAAACTAAATACAGCACTGCATGTATTGTTTCCAAACACACACAATTCCTTTAATAATTTGAATAACCATTATTAAATATTGTTGTAGGAATTTGGCTTCATGAGTCTGTGCTACTTGGAGCCTCTCCAGATGGCTTTGTTCAAGGAAATCCAAAGAACATCACTGAACAAGTCCATCAACAAGAAAAGAACTCAACATTGCTGTCACCTGACATTGTTGAGGTGAAATGTCCATTTTCTGCCAGATCAATGACAATCAAAGAAGCTTGTTCAAATGTGAAGGATTTCTTTCTTGGTAAGCTAGCTAAAAAACCTATAAATTTATATCGTATGGGGATTTAATCTTGAATTGTGCACATTTATTAATAAATATATTGTAATACAAATGTACTTATATGAAAATATACATGTATTTGTCCTATTTGAGCTTTATTGAAGATTCATTGATGAAATATTATCAAAAATGTTCATGGTAACATTTCAATAACTTGCACTTCATTCTGAATATTGAAGTACATTTATGACTAAACCTCTTATTTACATGCTGTCACTGCTATTCTACATGTAACCAATATATGAAATGACACTTCCCATTTCTAGATTGTAATCCAAGTGATAATTCACTTCACCTCAGAACACAACATGATTATTGGCACCAGATTCAAGGACAGTTGTACAGAACCTGACAGGAACACAGTGCTGTGACTTAGTAGTGTGGACTCAGGCAGACATTCAAGTTGTTCGTATCGAGAAAGATGCATTATGGTCATCAAACATCTTGAACATGATCGAGTTTTATTATAAAGTGTTTCTGCCAAGTTTATGATTCATTTTGTTTGTTATTCTTTGTCTGCATGTCTGTGGTATAATAAATAAATAAAATAAATGAGAAAATGGTTCAGTAACTTTTGTTAATCAAACCACAAGCCACGATACAGAGTTTGCATAGTTTTTTCTTATGACATGATGTACATATTGGCTTTTGTTTGCGACGATGCCATACCAATAGAATTAATTAAACAAAGAATCTTAACTTTATAATCTCACATGTACATATGCATAGAAAATATAGTACACTGTGTTAACCAGAGGGTTGCAAATTCTAGATATGCATTTATTAACATAAGCATTGACCTACTGAATAGGTTCTTCAATGTCATACTTTTCTGCAATCTCTTTCAAAAGGCACAGGATGAATGACCATTTTTAAGTCCTCCTTAAAGATAGCTTAAAGGTGTTTAAAGGTAGCTTAAAGACGATCTTTAAGCCAACTTTAAGCTACCTTTAAGCTATATGTATTGCTTAAAGGTGGCTTAAAGAAAGCGTAAAGATGGCTTAAAGGCAGCTTAAAGACTGTCTTTAAGCCACCTTTAAGCCACCTTTAAGGACAACTTATAGGTCCTTAATGTCCAAACTTCTTTAAGCCACCTTTAAGCCACCTTTAAGCTACCTTTAAGCCACCTTTAAGCCACTAAAAAAAATGAATTCAATATTGTGCTTAATTTCCAACAAAATATATTAACTTTATGAAAGAAAAGGTATTAAAACGGTTTTTATTCTAGAAAGAAAAATAAAAAAAAAACACCAAAAAAAATCGGCCGCGGTGAGAATTGAACCCGGGACCCTTAGTTTATTAGCATTACCACACATTTTTTTTTTTTATCTTTTATTGATATTCAACATAATACACACTGTACATATCAATTCTTAAAAACAGCAATGTCTAATAAACAAATGAATTTATACAAAAGGACAAGTATTAAAAAATAAATATCAACACACCCTCCGTTTCTTTAACTAGAGGATTTCTGTTCAAAAATAATTTGAAGAAAATATTTCTTCTGTTTTCCTTGATACACAATTGGTAATGATTATATGAAATAAATTGTCTTAACATGTATTTACAAAATTTAGTAACATCCATCTTCTGTTGACTTTTGATAAACAGTTGTCGTCGTTTGTATATACTTAATCTACATATTGATAAAAAGAAATTAACAAAAAATGTATTTACATTTTTTATACCCGTTGACAATGATGAGAAAAACATCTCATCAAATCTTAAAGTATTGAAAATATTTACATCTACATCTTTGAATAATGTTTCTAAATGATACACAACAAATTTGTTTATAAATTCATGTAATTCATTACAGCCAATAAATAAATGAATAATATCTTCATTTTGTAATGAGCAAATTGGACAACAATTTGATTCTGTTTTGCCGATTTTAAATAATTTTTCATATGTAAATATTGCATTGTGATACATCTTAAAATCTAATTCAATAATTTCAGGTGGTTTATAAGACTCCGATAATGTACCCCATCTTTTGAAAAATACATCAGAATCATCAATATTAAATTTTTCTTTCCAAAAACTATTTGATACAGGATGTTGAAACAATTTGTGTAGCAGTAATTTGTAAAATATTTTAACAGTACATGTACTAAAAACTATAGATTGATTTTCATATTTTACACAAAAGTCTGCAAGAAAAGCCATGTTGTGAAACTCCTTTTCTTTTACATATTCTGTCCATTCCCTCGGAATGCTTTCTAAAAGAGTTCTGTAATTTTCCTTGATAGCCAATACATTTACATCAGGGTCATACTCTTGAATAATATCAACAATATAAGAACTTGGTAAAAAACCCGGTATAACTTCATATGCTATATGTTTTACATGTGTAACGCCTGCCTTAATAAAAACATTCCACTTTAACATTTTACCTTTGTTTGTTACTTTTGGATTACAAAAAAGACAAAAATTATACACGTCACTTTCTTTTTGGTTAAATATCACATAATCTTCTATTGCATACCATGCGCTAAACATTTCTTTGTAAAACTGAGGTAATGTAGGTAAGTCTTGATTAAACAATCTCAGTAAAAATATTTCTGAATTTGCGCCTAAAGAACATATCTTTGACAGGTGATATTTTAAAATGTGTTTCCACAAAAAATCTTTCGATGTACAAAAATATTTAGCTAGAAATTTAAGTCTAAATGATAACATTTTGAGATAAATATCATTCAACATTAAACCTCCATTATGTTTATCACCAACAATAGTTTTGTAAGACACCAAATGTGCACCATAATTCCACAAAAATTGAATACATTCTTTTTGTATTGAATCTCTTGCCCATTTAGGCATTGATAAAACAGATAACGAATACCACAACTTTGACATCAACATAGTATTTATAACAACTGCCCTTCCTTGAATTGTTAAATCTCTTTGTCTCCACAAATTAAGTATTTGTTTAATTTTTTTCACTTTGTCATTCCAATTTAAAACTTCACATTCTTTCTTGTTTCAACCAAAAAATATACCAAGTATTTTCATAATACTTGTTTCAGAAATATCAAAAGTTTTTTCAACTTTATCTTTTAAACAACCTGAACCTATACACATAATTTCAGATTTTTGAGTATTAATTTTTGCACCTGATGCGTTTCCATATAACTCAAAAACTTGTAAAACTTCTGTTATAGAACCTGTATCTGATAATGTCATAGTTGTATCATCAGCGTGTTGAAACATTAAAGCCACCTTGTCAGACATTGGTATAGGTATTCCTTTTATATTTGTGTTACTTCTCATTGCATGATACAAAGGTTCTGCTGATAAAACATATAATAAGGCAGATATTGGACATCCCTGTCTGACCGAATTTTTAACTGGAAAATAATTGGTTAAAAAACCATTACATTTGACACTACTAAAAATGTCATGATAAAATATCTTTATCCACCTTTTAAAATAAGGTCCAAAACCAAATGTATCTAAAACATCAAATAAATAATCATGACTTACTCTATCAAAGGCTTTTTCTTGGTCTATTTTAACAATGTAGCCCTCCAAATTATCCATTTCTACTAAATCAATAATGTCTCTAACACTAACAATAGTATCTGCTATATCTTTTCCTAGTATACAACATGTTTGAGCATCTGATATAATATTTGGTAAAACAAATTTTAATCGATTTGCCATAACTCTAGCAATGATCTTATAATCAACATTAAGTAAGCTAATAGGTCTATAATTTTTCAAACATCTTTTGTCTCCCTTTTTCTTGTACAATAAAGTAATAACACCCATTTTCATGCTATGTGATAACGATTCTTTTGTTTCTATTTCTTTATACAATTTAAACAAAATATCACTTAAATATGGCAAAAACATTTTGTAAAATTCAACTGTTAATCCATCTGAGCCTGGACTTTTGTTATTGGACATTTCTTTAACTGCTATTATGATTTCTTCATTGTTAATACAGTTTTCACATAACTCAAAATCATTCTCATCTAATCTTTTATCAACAAATGATAAAAAATGCTCCTTACTTTCTTCTTTAATACTGACAGATGAGTATAATTTTGAGAAAAACTTATATTGAATATCTAGTAACGCTTCTGTATCATTTTTAATTACACCATCATCAACTAATTCTTTAATTGAATTTGATTTTTGTCTAACTTTTTCCAAATTCAAAAAATATTTGGTACATTTATCTGACTCATTGGCCCATTGAGCCTTTGACCTCAACATTGCACCTCTACATTTTTCTAATTCAAACTCTGACAGTTCACATTTCAACGCCTCATATTTTTCAATATCAATTTTTTCTCCATTTGCAATATTCTCAGATAACCTTTTTATTTTGTTTTGTAGAGTAAAATATTCTTTGTTACGTTCTTTCGCCCTTCTTTTACTATAACTCTGAGAATACTTCTTAATTTTGTATTTCAAATTATCCCACCAAACTAGTAGTGATGTATTGTATAATATGCAAGCTTTTTCTCTTTCTATCAGTTCTACAATTTTTCCTTTGTATATATCATCATAAAGTAGTAAATTATTTAGAATCCATATTCCAGGACCTCTTTCAACATCATCATTATTGAAATAGAGCACAACCATTGAGTGGTCGCTCAAAGTAGTTTCTACATAATAAATATTTCTAACATACTTATTCAAATCCTTAGATGTCAAAATATAGTCTATTCTACTTTGAACTAGTCTATTTTCAATCACCATTTTTCTAGAAAAAACTTTTTCTTTTTTATTTCTATTTCTCCATATATCATCAACACTATGTTTATTCATAAATTCAAACAGTGCATTATAACCTTTGTCATACGTATGGACTGTTTTTCCACAACGATCTATTTCACTAAGCGTGTTATTAAAATCTCCTAATATCATAAGACTGTTAGACATTGGGATTATTTCTGAAATATTCTTAAAAAATGATGATCTATCTGCAACTTTGTTTGGTGCATATACATTTATGATATCAAATGTTTCCTCATTATCTTTATATTTTATGTGTAAAAATCTACCATCAAAACCATTGACAAATTCAACATTTTCTTTTAAATCATTTCTTATCAAAAAAGCTACACCTCTTGCCGAACTATCATAATTATTGTAAATAATTTCACCATTCCATAAATGTTTATACATATCAATAAATTCATCTTTCCAATGTGTCTCTTGTAAACCAATTATATCATATTTCTTTTCAACAAATAAACTAAATATCATTTTCATTTTGTCAACATTACATAACCCATTACAGTTCCATGAAGTAACAAACATTACAGATATGAGTAATAAAGTTACAATAATTTTATTCATTTTATCTATTCTTTTTGGCCTTTCCTTTCTTCACTTTCTTCTTTCTCTTTGTTTTTCCTTTGATAATGATTTCGTCGTCCTGTTCTGAGGACTCGGAACTTTCTGAATGTTCTCGTACGACCTCGTTTCCTTCCGCGTTATTTTGATCCCTATGGCTATCGGCACTATCAACGGGTTCACTGATTTTTCCACTATTTTCTTTCACATGTGAATCAATTTCGGGTTCAACTTTCTTTTGTTCATCGTGCGTTTTCCCGATATCATCTTCGGTTGGATTTTCCGGTGTTTCGTTTACTTTCATTTCTGGTTCTGATTCCCTCTCTTGTGCCTCGTCAAGCTGTGCGCCGTTCTCCTTATTCACCTCTTCAACAGGGCTGTCATCTCCTGAATCGTGTTCACTAGACCCGCACGAACACTCGTCTCCCCATTCAAGACAATCGTAACACTTTTTCACCGTACATGTTCTAGCGTAGTGTCCTTGTTGTTTACATCTAAAGCAGACGAATTTAGGGCAAGCCCTAAACAGATGATCTTGCGAATAACATAACGAACACACTTTAATTTGCCCATTGTGGATAACCCTGTAGTATTCTTTTCTGAATTTGATTGTGTACGGTAATGACTGCATATTTGGTGGTAATTTTACTCGTACGTATCTCGTTCCATCGGCGATGTTTGTTCCAGGGTAATATCGCCGTTTGATTGGAGATAATATTTCAATGTTCATTGACAGAAGTGTATCTTCAATTTCATGATCTTCAATGTATGCTGGGAGATGTAGAAAACTGACCATTATTGAGTTTTGAACAATTTCTCTACATTCATATGTTTTGTCGCCTATTTTTATTCCTTCTAAAAGATACTGAAGAGGGGCCCTACCGTCTAAGGTGATTTCATATAGATTTCCTGATCTTGGGACACACGCGAACATAGATCCAACTCCACAATTTTCATGTACAAACTTGATGATATTATCAGGTTTAATCTGCCCATTATCTAATACATCAACAGTTACTGTGTTTTCACGGCGGTAGTTTCTATTTACCTTGTTTGGGTTGTTTTGTGATCCGCCCTCATGGCCGCCACTCGACGTGGCAGGCATCCTGCCCTTTGTTGACACAAAGTCAACACTACTTGCAAATACAGTTCAACAATTCACTTATGTACAATATTATATATACAGTTATTCAACTTGGCTCCTTTTTAGAAGCTTTACTACTTACATAAGTACACAAACCAACTAACTATCGTCTCCACGAAAACTATCCGTGCACTTGCCAGATTCAAGGACAGTTGTACAGAACCTGACAGGAACACAGTGCTGTGACTTAGTAGTGTGGACTCAGGCAGACATTCAAGTTGTTCGTATCGAGAAAGATGCATTATGGTCATCAAACATCTTGAACATGATCGAGTTTTATTATAAAGTGTTTCTGCCAAGTTTATGATTCATTTTGTTTGTTATTCTTTGTCTGCATGTCTGTGGTATAATAAATAAATAAAATAAATGAGAAAATGGTTCAGTAACTTTTGTTAATCAAACCACAAGCCACGATACAGAGTTTGCATAGTTTTTTCTTATGACATGATGTACATATTGGCTTTTGTTTGCGACGATGCCATACCAATAGAATTAATTAAACAAAGAATCTTAACTTTATAATCTCACATGTACATATGCATAGAAAATATAGTACACTGTGTTAACCAGAGGGTTGCAAATTCTAGATATGCATTTATTAACATAAGCATTGACCTACTGAATAGGTTCTTCAATGTCATACTTTTCTGCAATCTCTTTCAAAAGGCACAGGATGAATGACCATCTTTAAGTCCTCCTTAAAGATAGCTTAAAGGTGTTTAAAGGTAGCTTAAAGACGATCTTTAAGCCAACTTTAAGCTACCTTTAAGCTATATGTATTGCTTAAAGGTGGCTTAAAGAAAGCGTAAAGATGGCTTAAAGGCAGCTTAAAGACTGTCTTTAAGCCACCTTTAAGCCACCTTTAAGGACAACTTATAGGTCCTTAATGTCCAAACTTCTTTAAGCCACCTTTAAGCCACCTTTAAGCTACCTTTAAGCCACCTTTAAGCCACTAAAAAAAATGAATTCAATATTGTGCTTAATTTCCAACAAAATATATTAACTTTATGAAAGAAAAGGTATTAAAACGGTTTTTATTCTAGAAAGAAAAATAAAACAAAAACACCAAAAAAAATCGGCCGCGGTGAGAATTGAACCCGGGACCCTTAGTTTATTAGCATTACCACACATCCTCTGCGCCACGGCAACTTACATATTTCTAAGTGTTTTTATATCCTATATGTCAGTGGATATTGAATCACTTTATTGAATGTGTTTACTTGAAAAGATTTTGACAAACCATTCAGTTTGTAACAATCAATTATATCTAATTTATAAATTACATGCATGCATGTATTTAGAATGAAATACGGAACTTGGTCTTCAGTGAACAAAAATATATTATACCTAAATGGAAACCGTTAGGTTCACTATAGTAGGCTTTCTTAGTTAATAAATTTAAACCGAGTAGATATACGTAATTCATCTAATTTATAGCTATTAAAATGTAAGAAAGAAAATGAAATCATTTCTTTTATTAAATGCATTGATACTATTAGGGTATTTGTTCAATTTCCCGCAATTTCCCGGTTTTCATGATCGCGGCGCCGTTCCAATATGTTTAAATATTTACATGTAATTGTATGTACATGATTTTTAAACTATCAATTCTATAACAAACAAAATTACCAATTACCGGTGACGTATTTACTGCATGTGGCAATTGCAAATGACTTGTACATACAATTGTATGATGTGCCAGGCCGGGTATATTTGACATATTTACCCTTATACATATATTTAAATAATCAACCCCTATTTATGATCACCGGTACATTAATTAATTAGCCTCAAGATTTTACTCTTACATACATGTATCGTTAATTTGTAGACGTAACATATTTGAAACCCAGAGCTAGGAAATAATACTTTGAAAATGAATTACAAATGTAAATTAACTTTTATTCACTAGACTTATCGTATACTCGTACATACTAAGATTCAACGCCTTTAGAAACCCTGACGTGCACCTGGGCACACGACACACCTGTTGTGTATATCTTGTATATTCTGTGTTAGTTCCAGGGGTTTTCTTAAGTTGGACAAACAATAGACTTTAATTAGATATACACAAACATGCACCTGGGCACACGACACAACTGTTGTGTATATATTGTATATTCTGTGTTAGTTCCAGGGGTTTTCTTAAGTTTGACAAACAATAGACTCTAATTAGATATACACAAACGAACAAAACTATGTATAGACAAACAAAGCAGTAATATCCTGCCCGATATAACAAAGGCAGTTGAGAGTCTTTTCATCTTTAACATGTATCTAGCAGATCTAGAGTTAGAAAAAAAAATACAAACCTTAAACCGATTAACAAATTAAATTCTGCATTTTTGGTTCATTATCTTTATTTTGTTTAATAACCAGATGAACTGAGAGAGAGAGAGAGAGAGAGAGAGAGAGAGAGAGAGAGAGAGAGAGAGAGATATTTTTTTCACCGATTAATTTAAAATAGGAAACAAACATACTTTAATTAGTTTTATGCACATATTAAGATACAGAGACTGCGCTCATCCCTACAATAATTTTGAAACCCCCAAAAAATTATAAAGAATTTTATAACGGCAATCTGTGTCCATCGGAGCGGTGCTGATGATAGCGATCTGTGTTTAATGGAGCGACGATTAAAACCGCCTGGAACCCCCCCCCCCCCCCGCTTCCTTGGAAATTATATTATCACTCGGATGACCCCCTCCCATCTCTATAAAAGAGCTTTTGCATTTAATATATGTTTTTATTGTTCAGCTTGATCAATATTGACTTAAAGGCCACTTAAAGACAGTGTAAAGGCAGTGTAAAGAGAGCGTAAATGCCACTTAAAGATGCTTAAAGGTGGCTTAAAGGTCGCTTAAAGGTAGCTTAAAGAAGTTTGGACATTAAGGACCTATAAGCACTTGCTTAAAGGTGACTTAAAGGCGGCTTAAAGGTTGTATAGCCTTTAAGCTCCTTTAAGTCACCTTTAAGCCACCTTTAAGGACTTGCTTAAAGATGGTTTTTCGCCCTGTGAGGGGAGCCTGTAAATTAACAAGGGCCACACAAAGTTGAAATATTTTAGTGGATAGGTGTCTATACTGTGACGGAACATGGCTCAGAATTTCAAAGTTCTTTATTCTCTCATTTGCCCGCTCCACGTGGATTCTGCTTCTGCCTATTTTATAGCACAGTTGAGCTTCTTCCTTGGTGAAATGTGATTTGCTAGTGAGGAAAGGCGGGATATTTAGGGTGACACCATTTGGAAGTTTGTCAAAAATGTTGAATCCTTTGTCAGCCAGGATCATATCACCAGCTTGCAGCTTCCCTAATATGCCACAATGGTCCACTATTGCGGAGTCTGAGGTTGATCCAGGATAAAGATTGGAACAGAACACAAGAGCAGCATTAGGTGCAACACAAGTTAAAGCCTTTACTGTGTGGCGACTCTTGTAGTTACTGTATGCCAGTGACTGGCTATTCATATCTGTTGGGATGTCTTGTGTCACTTCTGTGGCGTCCATTGCAATTCTAGCCGATGAAAATTCTTCAAATGACTTTGGCATGGATCCTTGGCATTTCAGTTGACTTGGTATTCCGACAGCTTTCATGACCCCTTCAAACAAAATTTCATACAGGGCATGCACAAATGTGTTGATAATATTGGACACAGTAGCACGACTAGTGTTGAACCTCTCTGCTAAATCAAGGTCCCTGCAGTTGAGTCGTAACTTCATTAATGTCATCAACAACTGATCGCTGACACTGAAGTTCACCACAGTCCAACCACCATAATAATTGAACGGGCCCATTCTCTCCACGAGGTTCTCCAAAATGTAAAAGGTACCTGCAGAAAATGATGTATACAGCAGCATCTGTACAAAAAGAAACCAACAACAACAATCACATTTATGTTATTAAAATACTGTTGAATAAAGTTTTCAAATAAGCAAGCCAATAAGGAAATCTTTATACATGTACTGCAAAAATCTATAGTTTTCATTGTAACATACCTTTTCAGGGTCATTAATTATGTTCCCAATTGTCATGGACGGTTTTTTAAGCTTGAGCATGTTAATTTCTTGCTGCAACTTTACTAATTCCTCTTCCATATGTTTAAGGGATGCTGGAAGAATAACAACTGTTTACAATATATAAAGTCCCTAGTATACATGTTTATAAATATACAAACACATAGAAACACTTTGCTTGGAAGCATAAAAACACCGATAAAGGAGTATCACATTTTCTGTTTAATGTAAAAGTACTTGATGTATATATGTACATTGTACATGCATTTGTATCTGGTTGTGATAACACATTTTACACCATGTCGGTACCTTTATTATGTTGAGGACTTGAAGTTGCATACTCGTGATCATGAAGTACAGTTATGCTGTCTAGTACAGTAATATTGGAATTGGCCTCAACTTCAGCCTCAGCTCCCACATCTATGTTTGAAGCAGATATTTCCTCTACAGCAGGTTTCATAATTTTGCGTCTATGAAGAAATAAGAGAGTAGCATATTACATGATCTGCCTTTTCACTTGATGCTGCTATAGTATTGCATTTTCTTCTTGTGAATTTTCAGTAAAATATTTTTTTAATGCACGCACCAGTATGTATAATGAATGTTCAATCAGATCATTATAAACATACAATATTCATGTGCATATTCATTGTAGATGGATAACCTGCATGTACTTAAATCTGACATTATATCTTCACATTTATCTTTTGCATTACAGTTTACATGTAAACATGTTTTATAAATACATATAATATATGATAACACAATCTGTCTCCTAAATGTAATCATACATGTATGTAGTATAACTGGTAATGAAATATTTGTATTTTGTGGAACTGCCGATTTTCTGATACCTTTTTGGTATGGCTACATCTGGAAAACATCCAAAGTTTTTACTATAACTGAATATAGTTGGTCCATTCTCTTTCTTGCCATCGAGAAAATGGCAGCTGCAAATCCTGTCATTTGGATTATAATCTCTGTCTGCTCTCCTAAAATAACGTGTTTTAACGATAAGTAAAATGTTTAGGCTCAAGTATTCTTAATTGTGCATTAAACTCAAATGAAATCTTTAATCAATCATTTATTTAAACCTTTTAATCAATTTAATAGGGTTTTTTTGTTCGGTAGTTTTGACCTGTTGACGTCTGCAACTCTCTTTGACTTTTCAGATATATATTTTGTTATGATTACTTACCTACATCGTTCAACCCATCGTTTCCTTTCCCTGACGTCGGTCGGATATCGGTATAAATTGCACTGCAACTTTTTACCGGTCTTGTGTGTGCAACCGATGGCAAAACAATATACCATATTATTTCTCTATTTGTTTACCGAGTAGAGGTACCCGGAAGTGGTAAAGCGAAAGTGAAACCAAACGAGACTTACAGACCCCATTACGTAAATTAAGTATGTGAAAGGGATTTTTATGTATTTCATTTATTACAATCAGTGTTATTTCTTGTTTCCTAACGATACAATAGGTAAATCGTGAGCAGTTTCTTTGATGTGAGGCAAGTTACATAATCAAAATATTGATTTAAAATGGGCTATTAATCCCAAAATAGACTATTACATGTACGATACTAAGAGCGAACTTTTAGATATAAAACAATTAGGAAGACTTGAAAAGATATTCGCAATTTGTTATGAAACAAAATAAGTTACGCCGGTATAGCACTTTTATTTGAACAAAGTAAATATCACTGGGCATCAGAGGTGCTAATCTCTTGTAATTGAAGGTGCGTTTAGTCGTGTGTAACATGAACAACTGATATTTATCTGACATAGAACACAAATAAACGGATCCAAAACAAGTACATACTCCATTTAACAAATTTACCAGGCTGAAGCTAGCAGCCACTAACAGCAGCCACTAAGCCCGTAGAAGCTAGCAGCCAATAAGGAAATTCATCAAAGGACTGAGAGTACTCGAACAGAAAAATTATTTTTCACCTAATTATCGACATATTTTAATTAATATCAAAATGATTAATGCTCAATAATTTGTACGAGCATTGACGACTTCCAAAGCAGTAAAGCTGGCCTGGATAAGAGTTATAAATGCTTCTATGTTGGATAGAAATGAAATACGTCTATACGGGTCATAAGTTATGAAAAAAATGTTATCCTTAGTGTAGACTTATTGATACAAATAGAAAAACTATATGCATCGTATTGAGTGATATGCAAGCGTATTGTGATATAAAAGAAATGATAAATTAAAGTAAATTAAAAGGCATAAAACGATACAAATACAATAAAAACTCAAAGCCAACTCCGTATGGCAAGATAATTTGTTTACATCGACGTTGAACATGTGCGTGTTTAAAAATTTATCCTCGGGCCTTTTTACTCCCCCGGAAACAACATCAATCAAAAATTAAAAAGACATCGTATTATTACGAATATGAGACAGTAGAACACCCAGCTTTGTGGTTTTATTCTCATAAGTAAATTATTATATGTCGCAGTCAAAAACAGCGAAAATCATCAGGTGAAATTGGGTTTATTTTGTATCGGCCATGTTTTGACGTGAACCTTCGAATACAACATTGACAATGAAAAGGGTCGGGTTAGCTCACCCGAACTTTGTCATATTTTAGCATTTCACAATGATGTAGGGGTTAAAAGTGGCCCATTATCTTCCTTATCTTTGAAGTGTGCATCAAACGAATAACAGGGTAGTGTAGGGGGCATATGGGGCTATTATTTCCCGGTCTCAGATTTGGGCTGTAGGGGTACCACCAAGTGGCTCCCAGAGGTTCTGGCTCATTTCAGGGATTTATATCTCACTTGAGATTGGCCACAGGAACTTGCTAACACTTGGATTAAGTAGAGGACCTCAAGAGGTATTCATGATAAGCGTTAGAGGGCACCTATGTCCCCTACAAAGGTTCGGTTAGCTCACCCGAACTTTGTCATATTTTAGCATTTCACAATGATGTAGGGGTTAAAAGTGGCCTATTATCTTCCTTATCTTTGAAGTGTGCATCAAACGAATAACAGGGTAGTGTAGGGGGCATATGGGGCTATTATTTCCCGGTCTCAGATTTGGGCTGTAAGGGCACCACCAAGTGGCTCCCAGAGGTTCTGGCTCATTTCAGGGATTTATATCTCACTTGAGATTGGCCACAGGAACTTGCTAACACTTGGATTAAGTAGAGGACCTCAAGAGGTATTCATGATAAGCGTTAGAGGGCACCTATGTCCCCTAAAAAGGTTCGGTTAGCTCACCCGAACTTTGTCATATTTTAGCATTTCACAATGATGTAGGGGTTAAAAGTGGCCCATTATCTTCCTTATCTTTGAAGTGTGCATCAAACGAATAACAGGGTAGTGTAGGGGGCATATGGGGCTATTATTTCCCGGTCTCAGATTTGGGCTGTAGGGGTACCACCAAGTGGCTCCCAGAGGTTCTGGCTCATTTCAGGGATTTATATCTCACTTGAGATTGGCCACAGGAACTTGCTAACACTTGGATTAAGTAGAGGACCTCAAGAGGTATTCATGATAAGCGTTAGAGGGCACCTATGTCCCCTACAAAGGTTCGGTTAGCTCACCCGAACTTTGTCATATTTCAGCATTTCACAATGATGTAGGGGTTAAAAGTGGCCCATTATCTTCCTTATCTTTGAAGTGTGCATCAAACGAATAACAGGGTAGTGTAGGGGGCATATGGGGCTATTATTTCCCGGTCTCAGATTTGGGCTGTAGGGGTACCACCATGTGGCTCCCAGAGGTTCTGGCTCATTTCAGGGATTTATATCTCACTTGAGATTGGCCACAGGAACTTGCTAACACTTGGATTAAGTAGAGGACC
Organism: Magallana angulata; assembly: GCF_025612915.1. Classification (NCBI taxonomy): domain Eukaryota; kingdom Metazoa; phylum Mollusca; class Bivalvia; order Ostreida; family Ostreidae; genus Magallana; species Magallana angulata. The sequence continues at coordinate 127,471 of NW_026441614.1, forward strand.
TCAAGAGGTATTCATGATAAGCGTTAGAGGGCACCTATGTCCCCTACAAAGGTTCGGTTAGCTCACCCGAACTTTGTCATATTTTAGCATTTCACAATGATGTAGGGGTTAAAAGTGGCCTATTATCTTCCTTATCTTTGAAGTGTGCATCAAACGAATAACAGGGTAGTGTAGGGGGCATATGGGGCTATTATTTCCCGGTCTCAGATTTGGGCTGTAGGGGTACCACCAAGTGGCTCCCAGAGGTTCTGGCTCATTTCAGGGATTTATATCTCACTTGAGATTGGCCACAGGAACTTGCTAACACTTGGATTAAGTAGAGGACCTCAAGAGGTATTCATGATAAGCGTTAGAGGGCACCTATGTCCCCTACAAAGGTTCGGTTAGCTCACCCGAAATTTGTCATATTTTAGCATTTCACAATGATGTAGGGGTTAAAAGTGGCCCATTATCTTCCTTATCTTTGAAGTGTGCATCAAACGAATAACAGGGTAGTGTAGGGGGCATATGGGGCTATTATTTCCCGGTCTCAGATTTGGGCTGTAGGGGTACCACCAAGTGGCTCCCAGGGGTTCTGGCTCATTTCAGGGATTTATATCTCACTTGAGATTGGCCACAGGAACTTGCTAACACTTGGATTAAGTAGAGGACCTCAAGAGGTATTCATGATAAGCGTTAGAGGGCACCTATGTCCCCTACAAAGGTTCGGTTAGCTCACCCGAACTTTGTCATATTTTAGCATTTCACAATGATGTAGGGGTTAAAAGTGGCCCATTATCTTCCTTATCTTTGAAGTGTGCATCAAACGAATAACAGGGTAGTGTAGGGGGCATATGGGGCTATTATTTCCCGGTCTCAGATTTGGGCTGTAGGGGTACCACCAAGTGGCTCCCAGGGGTTCTGGCTCATTTCAGGGATTTATATCTCACTTGAGATTGGCCACAGGAACTTGCTAACACTTGGATTAAGTAGAGGACCTCAAGAGGTATTCATGATAAGCGTTAGAGGGCACCTATGTCCCCTACAAAGGTTCGGTTAGCTCACCCGAACTTTGTCATATTTTAGCATTTCACAATGATGTAGGGGTTAAAAGTGGCCCATTATCTTCCTTATCTTTGAAGTGTGCATCAAACGAATAACAGGGTAGTGTAGGGGGCATATGGGGCTATTATTTCCCGGTCTCAGATTTGGGCTGTAGGGGTACCACCAAGTGGCTCCCAGAGGTTCTGGCTCATTTCAGGGATTTATATCTCACTTGAGATTGGCCACAGGAACTTGCTAACACTTGGATTAAGTAGAGGACCTCAAGAGGTATTCATGATAAGCGTTAGAGGGCACCTATGTCCCCTACAAAGGTTCGGTTAGCTCACCCGAACTTTGTCATATTTTAGCATTTCACAATGATGTAGGGGTTAAGTGGCCTATTATCTTCCTTATCTTTGAAGTGTGCATCAAACGAATAACAGGGTAGTGTAGGGGGCATATGGGGCTATTATTTCCCGGTCTCAGATTTGGGCTGTAGGGGTACCACCAAGTGGCTCCCAGAGGTTCTGGCTCATTTCAGGGATTTATATCTCACTTGAGATTGGCCACAGGAACTTGCTAACACTTGGATTAAGTAGAGGACCTCAAGAGGTATTCATGATAAGCGTTAGAGGGCACCTATGTCCCCTACAAAGGTTCGGTTAGCTCACCCGAACTTTGTCATATTTTAGCATTTCACAATGATGTAGGGGTTAAAAGTGGCCTATTATCTTCCTTATCTTTGAAGTGTGCATCAAACGAATAACAGGGTAGTGTAGGGGGCATATGGGGCTATTATTTCCCGGTCTCAGATTTGGGCTGTAGGGGTACCACCAAGTGGCTCCCAGAGGTTCTGGCTCATTTCAGGGATTTATATCTCACTTGAGATTGGCCACAGGAACTTGCTACAGTGCTGCTATCCTGAAAGTTGACAAGGATAGGATAGGATAGGATGCAGGATGCACGATACAGGATAGAAAGATAAAAGTTAAGTTCTATCCTATCCTATCCTATCCTATCCTGCATCCTGTAGCCAATCAGATTCGAGTATAAATTTCAGAGTTATTTTGCGAAACGAAAATTGGCTGAACAATGTATTTTCAATGTCAATTTAATACGTTTAACAAGTTAAACAATTCAAGAATAATTATTATATCAGGAACGCAGTGAATAACATTGATGCGCGCTAAAATGTAAGCGCTACATCTTTGTCAATTCGTACGCAAGTACGGAGTACTGCGAGAATTCGATGCAACATTTGACAATGTCAGAAATAGATTTCTGTATTTCCTTCATTTAAAGTCTGCAAAGTATAAAAGCTTGAATTTATAAACGACCTATTCGGCATTTTAAAAGATAAACATGTATACAAGAAACAGACATTGCTTCACGTTTCATATTATTTCTTCGATGCCCAATAACAGGGACGCATATTTCTGTTCGATATTAACCTGAACATATCGAATTAATAAATGTTAGCTAGCTATAAATGCTTAAGAATTTATACTTTAAAAATAACTCTGAGTGGTTTAACTATAAACGATATAAACTTCCTAAAGGAATTATTTATTTCCAGATCGTGTTTACATTTATCGCCGAACGAATCGCTCGAAAAATGATAATTACGCTCAGTTATATGTGATAACAAAATAATTTGATAAAATATGTGACTAAACAGTTCCTCAATAAGTGCATCGAAGTTATTTATCTGTTTTTTATGCATAAATATAGTAAAATCAAAAATCGAATCGCTTACCTGTTTGTTTACGTTATTGTGTCCATCCCGCGTACGATTTAATTTTACCGTAGCACAGATAAGTAAGCTATCCCGCTCGAAGAATATTCGGTTTTAAGATTTAATTATTCATTTTGAGAACTACATTATTTGATAAAATCATTTAATTCTTAAATTTCGTTTCATTTAACTTGCATTCCTATATTTTAAAGGTATAGGATAGGATAGGATAGGATAGAGCTTATTTGCAGGATAGGATGCAGGATACAGGACATAGGATAGGATAGGATAGTTTTGTCAACTTTCACGATAGCAGCACTGTAACACTTGGATTAAGTAGAGGACCTCAAGAGGTATTCATGATAAGCGTTAGAGGGCACCTATGTCCCCTAAAAAGGTTCGGTTAGCTCACCCGAACTTTGTCATATTTTAGCATTTCACAATGATGTAGGGGTTAAAAGTGGCCCATTATCTTCCTTATCTTTGAAGTGTGCATCAAACGAATAACAGGGTAGTGTAGGGGGCATATGGGGCTATTATTTCCCGGTCTCAGATTTGGGCTGTAGGGGTACCACCAAGTGGCTCCCAGAGGTTCTGGCTCATTTCAGGGATTTATATCTCACTTGAGATTGGCCACAGGAACTTGCTAACACTTGGATTAAGTAGAGGACCTCAAGAGGTATTCATGATAAGCGTTAGAGGGCACCTATGTCCCCTACAAAGGTTCGGTTAGCTCACCCGAACTTTGTCATATTTCAGCATTTCACAATGATGTAGGGGTTAAAAGTGGCCCATTATCTTCCTTATCTTTGAAGTGTGCATCAAACGAATAACAGGGTAGTGTAGGGGGCATATGGGGCTATTATTTCCCGGTCTCAGATTTGGGCTGTAGGGGTACCACCATGTGGCTCCCAGAGGTTCTGGCTCATTTCAGGGATTTATATCTCACTTGAGATTGGCCACAGGAACTTGCTAACACTTGGATTAAGTAAAGGACCTCAAGAGGTATTCATGATAAGCGTTAGAGGGCACCTATGTCCCCTACAAAGGTTCGGTTAGCTCACCCGAACTTTGTCATATTTTAGCATTTCACAATGATGTAGGGGTTAAAAGTGGCCTATTATCTTCCTTATCTTTGAAGTGTGCATCAAACGAATAACAGGGTAGTGTAGGGGGCATATGGGGCTATTATTTCCCGGTCTCAGATTTGGGCTGTAGGGGTACCACCAAGTGGCTCCCAGAGGTTCTGGCTCATTTCAGGGATTTATATCTCACTTGAGATTGGCCACAGGAACTTGCTAACACTTGGATTAAGTAGAGGACCTCAAGAGGTATTCATGATAAGCGTTAGAGGGCACCTATGTCCCCTACAAAGGTTCGGTTAGCTCACCCGAAATTTGTCATATTTTAGCATTTCACAATGATGTAGGGGTTAAAAGTGGCCCATTATCTTCCTTATCTTTGAAGTGTGCATCAAACGAATAACAGGGTAGTGTAGGGGGCATATGGGGCTATTATTTCCCGGTCTCAGATTTGGGCTGTAGGGGTACCACCAAGTGGCTCCCAGGGGTTCTGGCTCATTTCAGGGATTTATATCTCACTTGAGATTGGCCACAGGAACTTGCTAACACTTGGATTAAGTAGAGGACCTCAAGAGGTATTCATGATAAGCGTTAGAGGGCACCTATGTCCCCTACAAAGGTTCGGTTAGCTCACCCGAACTTTGTCATATTTTAGCATTTCACAATGATGTAGGGGTTAAAAGTGGCCCATTATCTTCCTTATCTTTGAAGTGTGCATCAAACGAATAACAGGGTAGTGTAGGGGGCATATGGGGCTATTATTTCCCGGTCTCAGATTTGGGCTGTAGGGGTACCACCAAGTGGCTCCCAGAGGTTCTGGCTCATTTCAGGGATTTATATCTCACTTGAGATTGGCCACAGGAACTTGCTAACACTTGGATTAAGTAGAGGACCTCAAGAGGTATTCATGATAAGCGTTAGAGGGCACCTATGTCCCCTACAAAGGTTCGGTTAGCTCACCCGAACTTTGTCATATTTTAGCATTTCACAATGATGTAGGGGTTAAGTGGCCTATTATCTTCCTTATCTTTGAAGTGTGCATCAAACGAATAACAGGGTAGTGTAGGGGGCATATGGGGCTATTATTTCCCGGTCTCAGATTTGGGCTGTAGGGGTACCACCAAGTGGCTCCCAGAGGTTCTGGCTCATTTCAGGGATTTATATCTCACTTGAGATTGGCCACAGGAACTTGCTAACACTTGGATTAAGTAGAGGACCTCAAGAGGTATTCATGATAAGCGTTAGAGGGCACCTATGTCCCCTACAAAGGTTCGGTTAGCTCACCCGAACTTTGTCATATTTTAGCATTTCACAATGATGTAGGGGTTAAAAGTGGCCCATTATCTTCCTTATCTTTGAAGTGTGCATCAAACGAATAACAGGGTAGTGTAGGGGGCATATGGGGCTATTATTTCCTGGTCTCAGATTTGGGCTGTAGGGGTACCACCAAGTGGCTCCCAGGGGTTCTGGCTCATTTCAGGGATTTATATCTCACTTGAGATTGGCCACAGGAACTTGCTAACACTTGGATTAAGTAGAGGACCTCAAGAGGTATTCATGATAAACGTTAGAGGGCACCTATGTCCCCTACAAAGGTTCGGTTAGCTCACCCGAACTTTGTCATATTTTAGCATTTCACAATGATGTAGGGGTTAAAAGTGGCCCATTATCTTCCTTATCTTTGAAGTGTGCATCAAACGAATAACAGGGTAGTGTAGGGGGCATATGGGGCTATTATTTCCCGGTCTCAGATTTGGGCTGTAGGGGTACCACCAAGTGGCTCCCAGAGGTTCTGGCTCATTTCAGGGATTTATATCTCACTTGAGATTGGCCACAGGAACTTGCTAACACTTGGATTAAGTAGAGGACCTCAAGAGGTATTCATGATAAGCGTTAGAGGGCACCTATGTCCCCTACAAAGGTTCGGTTAGCTCACCCGAACTTTGTCATATTTTAGCATTTCACAATGATGTAGGGGTTAAAAGTGGCCCATTATCTTCCTTATCTTTGAAGTGTGCATCAAACGAATAACAGGGTAGTGTAGGGGGCATATGGGGCTATTATTTCCCGGTCTCAGATTTGGGCTGTAGGGGTACCACCAAGTGGCTCCCAGAGGTTCTGGCTCATTTCAGGGATTTATATCTCACTTGAGATTGGCCACAGGAACTTGCTAACACTTGGATTAAGTAGAGGACCTCAAGAGGTATTCATGATAAGCGTTAGAGGGCACCTATGTCCCCTACAAAGGTTCGGTTAGCTCACCCGAACTTTGTCATATTTTAGCATTTCACAATGATGTAGGGGTTAAAAGTGGCCTATTATCTTCCTTATCTTTGAAGTGTGCATCAAACGAATAACAGGGTAGTGTAGGGGGCATATGGGGCTATTATTTCCCGGTCTCAGATTTGGGCTGTAGGGGTACCACCAAGTGGCTCCCAGAGGTTCTGGCTCATTTCAGGGATTTATATCTCACTTGAGATTGGCCACAGGAACTTGCTAACACTTGGATTAAGTAGAGGACCTCAAGAGGTATTCATGATAAGCGTTAGAGGGCACCTATGTCCCCTACAAAGGTTCGGTTAGCTCACCCGAACTTTGTCATATTTTAGCATTTCACAATGATGTAGGGGTTAAAAGTGGCCCATTATCTTCCTTATCTTTGAAGTGTGCATCAAACGAATAACAGGGTAGTGTAGGGGGCATATGGGGCTATTATTTCCCGGTCTCAGATTTGGGCTGTAGGGGTACCACCAAGTGGCTCCCAGGGGTTCTGGCTCATTTCAGGGATTTATATCTCACTTGAGATTGGCCACAGGAACTTGCTAACACTTGGATTAAGTAGAGGACCTCAAGAGGTATTCATGATAAGCGTTAGAGGGCACCTATGACCCCCTACAAGGGTTCGGTTAGCTCACCCGAACTTTGTCATATTTTAGCATTTCACAATGATGTAGGGGTTAAAAGTGGCCCATTATCTTCCTTATCTTTGAAGTGTGCATCAAACGAATAACAGGGTAGTGTAGGGGGCATATGGGGCTATTATTTCCCGGTCTCAGATTTGGGCTGTAGGGGTATCACCAAGTGGCTCCCAGAGGTTCTGGCTCATTTCAGGGATTTATCTCTCACTTGAGATTGACCACAAGAACTTGATAACACTGGAATGAGGTAGAGGGCCTTAATCCAAGTGTTTGCAAGTTCCTGTGGCCAATCTCATATGAGATGTAAATCCCTGAAATGAGCCAGAGCCCCTGGGAGCCACTTCGTGGTACCCCTACAGCCCAAATTTGAGACTGGAAAATAATAGCCCCATAGGTCCCCTACACTGCCCTGGTATCCGTTTAATGCACACTTCAAAGATAAAAGAGATAATGGCCCACCGCTCACCCATATAGCAGTGTGAAATGCTAAAATATGACAAAGTTCGGGTGAGCTCAACCGACCCTTGCAGGGGTCATAGGTGCCCTCTATCGCTTATTATGAATACCTATTGAGACCCTCTACCTAATTCTAGTGTTATCAAGTTCTTTTGGTCAATCTCAAGTCAGATATAAACCCCTGAAATGAACCAGAACCCCTGGGAGCCACTTCGTGGTACCCCTACAGCCCAAATTTGAGACTGGAAAATAATAGCCCCATAGGTCCCCTACACAGCCCTGGTATCCGTTTAATGCACACTTCAAAGATAAAAGAGATAATGGCCCGCCGCTCACCCATATAGCAGTGTGAAATGCTAAAATGTATCAAATTTCGGGTGAGCTAAACCGACCCTTGCAGGGGTCATAGGTGCCCTCTACCGCTTATTATGAATACCTCTTGAGGTCCTCTACCTAATCCCAGTTTTATTAATTTTTTGTGGTCAATCTCAAGTGAGATATAAACCCCTGAAATGAGCCAGAACCCCTTGGAGCCACTTGGTGGTACCCCTACAGCCCAAATCTGAGACCGGGAAATAATAGCCCCATATGCCCCCTACACTACCCTGTTATTCGTTTGATGCACACTTCAAAGATAAGGAAGATAATGGGCCACTTTTAACCCCTATATCATTGTGAAATGCTAAAATATGACAAAGTTCGGGTGAGCTAACGGAACCCTTGTAGGGGGTCATAGGTGCCCTCTAACGCTTATTATGAATACCTATTGAGGTCCTTTACTTAATCCAAGTGTTATCAAGTTCTTTTGGTCAATCTCAAGTCAGATATAAACCCCTGAAATGAGCCGGAACCCCTGGGAGCCACTTCGTGGTACCCCTACAGCCCAAATTTGAGACTGGGAAATAATAGCCCCATAGGTCCCCTACACTGCCCTGGTATCCGTTTAATGCACACTTCAAAGATAAAAGAGATAATGGCCCGCCGCTCACCCATATAGCAGTGTGAAATGCTAAAATGTATCAAAGTTCGGGTGAGCTAAACCGACCCTTGCAGGGGTCATAGGTGCCCTCTAACGCTTATTATGAATACCTCTTGAGGTCCTCTACCTAATCCCAGTTTTATTATTTTTTTGTGGTCAATCACAAGTGAGATATAAACCCCTGAAATGAGCCAGAACCCCTTGGAGCCACTTGGTGGTACCCCTACAGCCCAAATCTGAGACCGGGAAATAATAGCCCCATATGCCCCCTACACTACCCTGTTATTCGTTTGATGCACACTTCAAATATAAGGAAGATAATTGGCCACTTTTAACCCCTATATCATTGTGAAATGCTAAAATATGACAAAGTTCGGGTGAGCTAACGGAACCCTTGTAGGGGTCATAGGTGCCCTCTAACGCTTGTTATGAATACCTATTGAGGTCCTCTACTTAATCCAAGTGTTATCAAGTTCTTTTGGTCAATCTCAAGTCAGATATAAACCCCTGAAATGAGCCAGAACCCCTGGGAGCCACTTCGTGGTACCCCTACAGCCCAAATTTGAGACTGGGAAATAATAGCCCTATAGGTCCCCTACACTGCCCTGGTATCCGTTTAATGCACACTTCAAAGATAAAAGAGATAATGGCCCGCCGCTCACCCATATAGCAGTGTGAAATGCTAAAATGTATCAAAGTTCGGGTGAACTAAACCGACCCTTGCAGGGGTCATAGGTGCCCTCTACCGCTTATTATGAATACCTCTTGAGGTCCTCTACCTAATCCCAGTTTTATCACTTTTTTGTGGTCAATCACAAGTGAGATATAAACCCCTGAAATGAGCCAGAACCCCTTGGAGCCACTTGGTGGTACCCCTACAGCCCAAATCTGAGGCCGGGAAATAATAGCCCCATATGCCCCCTACACTACCCTGTTATTCGTTTGATGCACACTTCAAATATAAGGAAGATAATTGGCCACTTTTAACCCCTATATCATTGTGAAATGCTAAAATATGACAAAGTTCGGGTGAGCTAACGGAACCCTTGTAGGGGTCATAGGTGCCCTCTAACGCTTATTATGAATACCTATTGAGGTCCTCTACTTAATCCAAGTGTTATCAAGTTCTTTTGGTCAATCTCAAGTCAGATATAAACCCCTGGAATGAGCCAGAACCCCTGGGAGCCACTTCGGGGTACCCCTACAGCCCAAATTTGAGACTGGGAAATAATAGCCCCATAGGTCCCCTACACTGCCCTGGTATCCGTTTAATGCACACTTCAAAGATAAAAGAGATAATGGCCCACCGCTCACCCATATAGCAGTGTGAAATGCTAAAATATGACAAAGTTCGGGTGAGCTAAACCGACCTTTTTCATTTTCATTGTTGTATTCTTCGAAGGTTCACGTCAAAACATGGCTGAGACAAAATAATCTCAATTTCACCTGATGATTTTCGCTGTTTTTGACTGCTACACATGATAATTTTTTTATGAGAATAAAATCACAATGCTGGGTGTTCTATTGTCTCATATTTGTAATAATACGATGTCTTTTTAATTTTTAATCACTTTATACGATGTAAATAGTTTTTCTATTTGTATCAATAAGACTACACTTAGGATAACATTATTTTCATAACTTATGACCCGTATAAACGTATTTCATTTTTATCCAACAAAGACGCATTTATAACTCTTATCCAGGCGAGCTTTACTGCTTAGGAAGTCGCAAATGCTCGTACAAATTATTGAGCATTAATCATTTTGATATTAATTAAAGTATGTCGATAATTAAGTAAAATAAAAACTTTTGTTCGAGTACTCTCAGTACTGTGATGAATTTCCTTATTGGCTGCTAGCTTCTACGGTATTAGTGGCTGCTGTTAGTGTCTGCTAGCTTCAGCCTGGTAACAAATTTACCGTTATATTGTCGCCGAATACACAGAAAAACCTGATTTTCCCCGGTAACAGCATCTTCGCTAGCCAAGGGTTTTCGGTCCACTTTGCTCCCCATAAACCCTTGGCGAATTTCATTACGAAAACTCAGTGACAAGCTCCGTTTTATGATTGGCTGCAGCTGCGAGTAGCTGATCCAATCGCGGTGCTTGTAAATATAAACGTTAAATGAAAACACGTGTGATCTTTGGTAAAACATTCGGTGCTTTTAACAAATTGAGACTCAAGATCTTGAGTACAGTGCCTCCCCAACGATGGTAAAACCAGATGGCTTTAAAAACCGGTATATTTTACTGGAAATGAACATAGTTCTACAAACTTCTCCAAGCTAGCGTGATAGCATGGGAAGTAAACATGGCAAATGTAGAAGTTGCCTATCCCGTTAGTATATATACGTTCCTGCTTATAGTTATTGCTTTTAAAGGTTTAATGAACTGCGTTTTATTTTATGTCTTTGTTCCGCAATATTCACGACAACGATACCTGGTTTTATGGCATAAAACCTTTCATATGAATCGGCGACTTTTTCACTTCCGGTACAGGTCCTTACAAAATACTACGAATTAAATATCCTTTGCTTTCTCTTGGTTTTTGCTTTATTGTTTTTAAGTTGTATTTATACCGTGATGTGTATATAACCCGTTGTTTAATTCAATTAAAATGTAGATATGTAAGGGGCTCAATTTGCTCGCTAGATAGCGCCACCAGACCAGATTTCGTACTGAAATACGCCAAGGGTTTATGGGGAGCAACGTGGACCGAAAACCCTTGGCTAGCGAAGATCTTGTAACAGAAAAATCATCAGACCCCACTGTCACCAAAATTTTCAAATCCCTCAACTCAGAATTCAACTAGAATCCTTAAAAATAGTGCATTAACTTGAGGTAAAAACGCAGACTTGAGGGAAGTTGGCGACAGTGGAGCCAGCTCAATTTAACATCACAAGAATTACCACACGTGCTTATCGCTCTCGAGTTGCAATATTGTGAACGTAAAATCACCCTATGATATGATCGTGGCTGGTACGTGATGAAATCTTCCAAGAAGTCCTTCGGGCTTCACACGATTTGACAAATTGATATCCCAGTGAACTTATAAACTTGCTGTTTATTGTTTAAGTGAACTTTTTTTTATGACCACATCATGATTATCTCATGCGCTTATCGTTTGACGGCAGTAAATAAACTCTATGTCTACCTTAGTTATACGGGTATAACCTGGGTTGTGGCAGTTTACGCTTTATAATCCGCGTAACTGATTATCAAAAAGAGCGTGAATTGCCCCAATCCAAGTTATACCAGAATAACTTATGTTATACGAGAGGATCTTGGTTAGATACTGAGTTCATTCCTTATAATTATATTTGAGTGCATTTTTAATTTTAAAAGTGATATTGATGTTTAAAATTCGAACGTGACGTCAAGCGGGTTTGTGCGTTTTTGACGTTGTTGCATTGTGACGTACTACCCAGGTTACACAAATTTAACTATTTATTTCTCTCCAATCAATTCACGCTTCCACGTCGTCATTAGTGATGCTGTTGCTATCTTTGCTCAGCCAATCAGAATCGGGGAATATTTGTCGGCCATTACCTCCGACAATAAACATCATGTCGGAGGTTAGCATTTGTTAAAATTTCTATTATGGTGAAGACCTGTGCGTGGGGACGATGCAACAGCGATACCAGGCGTCCTGAGAGAATACAGGGAGTGCATTTCATTCCATTTCCCAAGCCCAAAACGCAGAAAGACAGATGTCTGAGATGGATTAAGGCATGTGGGAGACCACACTACCAGCTAAATGAGAGCAGAATAAATCGACACACGTTTGTGTGTACAAAGGTGAATATTACATTTTCTCGGTAAATGAAATAATGTAGAATTTCATATGTCTTAAAACACAATATAGGCCAAGAAGTCAGTATGATAAATGAGAGAGAGAGAGAGAGAGAGAGAGAGAGAGAGAGAGAGAAAGAGAGAAAATGTGTATATGATCATATCCGTTCCCCGTTCCTTAAATTAGAATTGTAATATAGTAGAAAAAACACTCATAAGATTGTCATGCAAGTCCCCTTCCGTAAAATAAAACCAGAATGGCCAAACAAATCTGACAAGCAGATAAAATAAGTAAGAATATTCAAGATGAATACTTGTACATTAAACTTGTTAACAGATTCCAAGTTTCTTATTTGATCAACATATTTTTGTCTACAAGTATCATGATCATGGTATGATAATTATTTATCAAAACCATCCATGATTGTTTGTTCACTGTCTTCAGTGTATGTATGATCATAAATTATGACTGAGAATTCTATTTTAGCATTTTGTGGATCCCAGTGGTCCCACTGAGGAATATCCAGATCCAATACCCAGGGGTTCAAAAAAATGTTTATGATGGTCAAGTCCAGGACTTAAAAAGTAAATTTTAGGCAAGTCCGATGAAGAAATTCCCAAGTCCACATTGTCATGATTGATAGACAAAATTATATCAACCTAAACATCACTAAAACTATTTATTTTAATTTGTTGCAATGAATAAAAACTATATGTTTGAAATTATGTTTTATTTTATATCATTGTATTAAAGCCACGGCCTATTGTCACTCACGCCAGTGGCTTTTGGAATTCGCGAATTTTTTTTTTTCATAAGTTTTGTCTGAGGAATTATTATCTTTATCACACCTCGAGTCACCCCCGGCTTCATGTTCCTCACAGGGTCTTTCATTTGGCGTTCCTTTGCATATATTACTGCTCGTAAATCCAAAACTCAACAAACTTACTGCCGTTTGTCATAGGGGAGAAACATGAGAAAATGTGTAAAAGCAGGTCATACCGCAACGGAAAATAAAAAGACGGATTGTATTTTCGAAATGTTCTTAATGCTTATGTGTTCATTAATGCCAAAAAATATAACACATTTTTATTAAATGCATGATGGAATTTGATTTATTTTTAATTGTATGAACTTTTTTAAATTTAAAAAAAGATAAGCAATACACAATGCCAAGTCCCTGGACTTCGGCGATTCTAATTGCCGAGTCCGGATCCGGAATTTGTTAGTCCGGGACGTCGGGCTTGAGGAATTTTGAACCCCTGATATACCTTCTGATGGTTCAAACATTAGAAAAAGCAGACGTCATTGGAGAGAACGAAGCGGGTTGGTCTTATTTTTTTTTTCAAAGAAAATACCATCACACAATGGGTTATATATTTAAGGTCTTCCGTTTTCCAACGGAAGACCTTATTGTTTTCGTTCGGTTTCTTTTTCCCTATTATTATTATTTTTTTTTTCTTACAAAATTTGTGCAGGCGATTTCTCGGAAATGGCTGAACCGATTTTCGTGAAACTTTCAGATCTAATAGATATTAATCCGAACTTAATATACATTTTTTTATTTTGATGACGTCATTTCCGTTCTTGAGAAAATGACGTTTTAGCGATTTCAGAGGGTCGGCTTGTCCAGGGATCTCCTCCTAAACGGTTAAAGATATTGAGTTCAAACTTTCAGGGATTGTAGACAAGAGATTGTAGATGTGCAATTTGGCATTCATATTTGTCATGCTCAAAAGGCGTTAAAGCTCGCCCGGTCCCGAAAATTGAGACTAAAAAAAGTCGTAATTTTTCATGGTTTTCTTAGTTTATCTCTTTTCTGAAAAATATTTTGTTAACACATGTAATGCAAAAAAAGTTTATATATACAAGACCTTTCATTTGATATCAAGAAAAAGATATTTTGTGAAATGTTATAGAAGCAAATATGTTTATCTCACAATTATGTATCCAAGCAGTGAAATGATTTTGTCACGTAATTAAGAGTTTTTAGGGACCAAAAGTCCAAAATTTCGATCACCCATATCTCAGAAAGGAAAAATATTTTGGTATGCAACACAGAAGAAAAGTTGTTCAAATTAATGTTCTTAACAATATGCAACCTTCAAAATTTTGTTAAACGGCCCCTATAAGGAGATAAGGGATCGGCTCCTAAAACCTTCTTTCTCATATATCTCCAGAATGGTAACAAATTTCCAAACACTTGTTGAACAAAATTTGTTTAGAATTAAATGACCTTTCATTTGATATCAAGAAAAAGGGGCTGGCCCCTAAAATTAGGGAACCAAATGGCTTTAAAGTCTTTAATCTGTAGCCCTTTAATGAAAGATATTTTGTAAAATGTTATAGAAGCAAATATGTTTATCTCACAGTTATGTATGCAAGCAATGTAACGATTTTGTCATGTATTACGTAATTAAGGGTTTTTAGGGGCCAAAAGTCCAAAATTTTGATCACCCATATCTAAGAAAGGAAAAATATTTTGTAATGCAATACAGAAGAAAAGTTGTTCAAATTAATGTTCATAACAATATGCAACCTTCGAACTTTTGTTAAACGCCCCTATAAGGAGATAAGGGATCGGTCCCTAAAACTTTCTTTCTCATTTATCTCTAGAATGATAACACATTTCTAAACACTTGTTGAATAAAATTTGTTTAGAATTAAATGACCTTTCATTTGATATCATGAAAAAGGGGCTGGCCCCTCAAATAAGGGGACCAAAGGGCTTTAAAGTCTTTAATCTGTAGCTCTTTACTGAGAGATATTTTGTGAAAGGTTATAGAAGCAAATATGTTTATCTCACAGTTATGTATCCAAGCAATGTAATGATTTTGCCATGTATTACGTAATTAAAGGTTGTTAGGGACCAAAAGTCCAAAATTTTGATCACCAATATCTCGGAAAGAAAAAAATATTTTGAAATGCAATACAGAAGAAAAGTTGTTCAAAAAGATGTTCTTTACCATATGCAATCTTCAAAATTTCGCCAAACGGCCCCTATAAGGAGATAAGGGATCGGCCCCTTTCTCATATACCTCTAGAACGGTTACGAATTTTTAAACACTTGTTGACAAAATGCGTTCAGAATTAAATGTCCTTTCTAATTTTAAAATGTTTTTATCTATAGCCCTTTAATGAGAGCCATTTTGTAAAAGGTTATTAATTCTAGATTAGGTATAATACGTTTCTATATCCTAACAATATAATGATTTTCTCTTGCGTTACCCAATTAGGGTTTTTAGGGACCAGATATAAACAAAATTAATATTTTCAATCTTGATTGGAGGAAATGCAAGCATTTAAAAAAGCAATGTAATAGAACTTATAAAAAGCGATGTAATGAAGCATACATGTAAGTACTTCACTCCTTTTTCAATATCATGTTTTGTTGTCGAAAATCAAAGTCGATGATGTCATATTTTCTTCTAGAAATCGGACGGAAGACCTCCTCGTTGCTCGCAACGAGATCGTGTCTAGTTTTTTCTTGTTATTATAGTCTGTCCCAAGTTATTGCTTCCATCACTTTTTGATGATTTTTAATGAAAATAAACATACCTGTCAATTAAGTACAATTCAGATTGATAAAAAGGAAAAAATCCAAGATTTCTTCATTGATATACATAATCTGTTTTTACTTGGAGAATCTCACAAGAACGAAAACAAATTTCTCATGGAGATTTATAATGGAAAATGTTGACAACTTTTCTCCATTTGGAAGTACTTGTGACACCTCGCACAATTTTTTAACGTTATCATATGAGATACTTTTATATGGTCTGCAGTGCAAAATCCCTGTAGACTTTTTATTTTGGGCTGTGTATTAAAACCTTAAGCAATAGAGAGGGCGATTCAAAACAGCTAGGGGATCTGGATTTTTTTCACTCTAGTGAATGGATGTACACATGTACTTTGGGCAGAGAGGTATTTATGATTTTCGAAATATTACGCAAAAAGTGGTGGAAGCTGAAACTTGGGACAGAGTATAATAATCTTATCCCATTTAATTTGATATGAATACTACATGTACTTCCTTTATAATAAATGAAATTTTAATTTGTAAATTTATGATAGATTTTAAAACAATACTGAAGTTAAACAATTATTCATAATTAAACATTTTATCTACAAGCCATACCATAATATTCAACAAAATTCACATACAACAACTGCAAGTGATACATGTACAACCTCGCCTAAAGAATGTATTGATGAGATTGGGGAGTCGTCATTGGATAGGGGGCCAACTCCAGCTGAAAATTGTTTTGAGGGGCTATCATTACTTGCAGGTAATATGCTTCTTTAAGAAGGAAACAGCAAAGAATTTATAAAAGAAAGACAGCTTTAGAAGCATGTCTGTCATGAATGAAACATCAGGAAAAATTCGTTCAATAAGCATGTCCTTTGTTGTGTAGACTATAAATTCACACCATGGTGCACCAGACACAAGTAATTGTCCCTGTACTTGAACATAATGATCATGATTCCTATTTATTGATATCAGACCATTTTCCTCTTTTAGCATGAAATTTTTTATCTGAGAACAAGCTTCAGAAATTGACAAATCTCTGGCCAAATATGGACATTTAATTTCAAAAATCCCACACTCTCCATTTTCACACAGTTTACCATCAAGAGTTGCAGCAAGAAATGGGAACGCATTATTGATAATCAGTCCACAATCAGGAAGGTGTGCATTTTGGACTGATTTGAGCTTTCCTAATTTCTCCCTGGCCAGTTTTTCCCTACTTAATCCATATTCTGTAGCTGCAGACTTTGTCGATAATTTACTTTGAAAAAGGGAGTTTAACAGCAAATCATTTGGTTGTTTCTTCCTTTTTACAACTCGATGCATCTGTGATGCTGTGATGCGATTTTCATATTGGTTCCTTGTTGTTTTTTCTATGTCTTCTGGATTAGAGGGGATCAGTTCTTCTGTTAGTAATTCCTTGTACCATGGGGGGAGTTTCACAACTGATGTCTGTGGAAAGGTAGTATTTCCACAATACATTAACACTCCATCATTCACTCGTATGCCCTTTGATTTTGACTGAAATTAATTAGGCACCAATTTTGAACATGTTGAAAATATTTTTTTTAACAATTGGTTTTAATCAAGTTCGCATCAGTAATTCTAAGAAAAATATCAATGCAATAGAAACTTGCAAGTTTGCATCTAATATAAAATCATTTTAGAATACATGAATAGGTATTTAAGTGGCAAATTTTATTTGCATCTTAATGCTATTAAACATTTAATTTGGTCCACAGATTCATGTCAGATAGACCATCTAATGCAGAAAAAGCTACAAGAGACAGAGGAAAAACTTCATCATCAGACAGTTCTTAACCAGCATTTAAACTTACAATTATCAACCGTTCGAAATCAACCAGAAGTTCAAATTGAAGGCCTCAATATTGAGAAAATTATTCAGCAAGAGAAGAAAATCACTAGGTTTTTTTGCTACTACACTAACCTTAAACATTCAACTTTTGTAACTTTGTACAACATTTTAACTGAACAACAAATGCCAGTACATGTATTCCCAAAGAAAAGGAAAGATGTGAAGACTATGAAACCAGAAACTCAACTACTATTAACTCTGATGCGACTTCGCCATTACTTTGGATTGAAAGACCTAGCTGCTCGGTTTTTGATATCAACTCAGTCTGTGGGTGAAATATTTTCTGCGTGGATTGAACATATGTATTTGATCCTTGGATCCATACCAATATGGCCACACAGAAGTGACACAATTCGAAATATGCCTTCGCAATTCAGAGTAGAATTTCTTGACACTTTAGCTATTATTGATTGCACAGATCTTAAAACCCAAAAACGGTCATCGTTAAAATTACAGTCACAGATGTACTCTGATTATAAGTCAGCAACAACCCTGAAAGGACTGGTAGCATGTGACCCCATGAGCAACATAATTTTTGTAAGTGAGCTGTTTACAGGATCAATGTCTGATGTAGAAATTACAGCAAAGAGTGGGTTTTATAAACTCTTGGAGCAGCTCATTGTAACAGGATATATTCATCATGGAGATTCTATTATGGCCGACAAAGGTTTCACGATATCTGGTGAACTTCAGAATGTTGGATTGCATCTAAACTTGCCATCTTTTGTGAATTCGGGTATTCAAATGTGTCAGGCAGATGTAGAAATTGCACAAAAAATTGTAGCCCATCGTTTTCATGTTGAAAGGGCAATTAGGAAAATAAGAACCTTCAAAATATTGTCTGGTTGCATTCCTACTAGTCTGTTTGGATCAATTAATAAAATCTGGACCGTTTGTGTACTACTAACTCTGTGGCAGAATCCGGTGTTGAAAAATAAGTGATTTTTTTGCTTAATAAAAAACATGTATTTGATATGTACAATCTTGATTCTTGAATTGAACATGTATGTATTGAATATATATGGTTACATACATGTATGTCTTATGTTGATTCTTTCTGTTGGATGATTATGTGTGAGCAGTGTATTGTATTACACACCTGATAGCTGAGAGCTGACCCAAGCTTCACATCACCAAATTCACTTTTTATTGTTGGTACAATGTACATGTATTGTATTCAACTTTGATATTGGTAGTCCATCCAATGACTTCAGCATTTGATGTGATCGTTCTGTCAACTCGGGTACTCTATTGTTATATTAATTCAGATGTGATTAAATCAGGTGATGATTTTTACAACAGAATTAATAAAATTTACAATTTATCAGATAATTCATATACCTGGATTTAATTTCTTTTGGAAGAACTGGAACTTTTTTGTGAGTTTCCTTAGCTTTAACAACCAACACTTCATTTATTGAAAAAGGCTGTATTTTATTTCCTCTTGGTATATTCCATTGCTGGGGAAGGCTTGTACAAGATTGCTCGGTGGGGACATCCTTAAGACCAAGAACTTTGAACTGTTGTATACATTTTGTTAGTCTAACTATATGGGAGCATTTACCTGAAACCCTGCAATTTTTTTGGATTATTTTCTCATGAATTATAGGATATTTGCTGTCTTCAATAACAGTATAATAGAAGTTTTATAAATATTTACACAGATGAAAGTACGAAGACTAGAACAAATCAACAAAACAGCAATAGTAAATATATGTTAGTGAAACTATTTATGTGCGACAAAGAACTGTTGATTGTTTGTCAATAGTTTAGCAATAAGATTTAATATGACAAAATTCAGGTATATATATTGTGTATCATCACAAGGATCCCAATTTATATTTTATAAAATCATCAATTCAGTTTTACCTTTCATATAACATATACGTAGTGTTTTACCCTGATACATGTGTATTAATAATTTACCGTCAATATTACAAAAGTGGACTCGGAGCAGCTGACTGAATACGAAACATACATGTAGCAACTTTTGAAAAATTATAATACCTCTTTAACAACAAAAACACCAAACAGCAACAAATATGCAAAAGAACTCGTAAAAACAGGTTTAATTCTCTCTGTCAAGTTTACCCAGCAGTACATGAACAATACGCGTCCGTTACAGCGGAGTCTGAGAGATCAACAGTAAGCCGGTGAGGTGTTTCCCCCTTCCTCATGCTTCGGAAGCATCTTGCGCTAATAATTACAGTGTTATCTTTGTTTTTGTTAATAGTTACGTTGTGAATGTACCCTTCTTGAAAATAAATTACACCTTTTGATAGACTTTTCTCAGAAAAGCGTGATTAAACGACGCTATTGTGAAGTTGTCAGGGACGAGTTCTAAATCACCCGCCATGTTGTTAACAAAGTTTGTCGGAGTATAGAGTCACGTGATTTTGGTTGCCATCGGTGGGCGGGGCGTGGAAGCGTGAATTGTCGCGTTACAACCAGAATGAAATTATAAGTAATAAACATTAAAAAAAAAAAGGTTCACATTCCGAAGATTTTTGCTTGAAAAGTGTGTTGAAAGCTACGGCAGTTATAACACTGCAACACACACAGGATACTCAGAGGATAAAATGTTCAAATAACAAGAGGCCCATGGGCCACATCGCTCACCTGAGGAACAATAGGTATGATAAAATCAGATTAATGAAGTCATAATACAAACAATCTGGACAATGTACAATAATACATGTAGATCCTGTATAAATAAAATCCATTTTTCCCCCTGGATATTCTTATGTTTATAATCATTAGTCCTTTTTCTAACAGGATGATTTTATAGTCATATCACATGTTGAGTATTGCAGTCTTCAAAAAAATCCTTTACAATTGTTTATATATGGGATATTAAGCTACATCAAACACTGAACCTTCTTGTGAGGCCTAAGAATTGTCCTGGAGCCAAAGTCTTAACAATTATAAAGAATCATCTAGCTGATTAGTTTCTGAGAAGAAGATTTTAAAAGATTTACTCTATATATTCCTATGTAAAACTTTAACCCCCCCCCCCCCCCAATGTGGCCTCACCCTACCCCCAGGGATCTTGTTTTCACAACTTTGAATCTACACTACCTGAGGATACTTGCACACAAGTTTCAGCTTTCCTGGCTGATTAATTTCTGAGAAGAAGATTTTTAAATATTTACTCTATATATTCCTATGTAAAACTTCGACCCCCAATTGTGCCCCACCCTACCCCCAGGGGGGATCATGATTTTCACAACTTTGAATCTACACTGCCTGAGGATGCTTCCACACAAGTTTCAGCTTTCCTGGCTGATTAGTTTCTGAGAAGAAGATTTTCAAAGATTTACTCTATATATTCCAATGTAAAACTTCGACCCCCCCCCCCCATTGTAGCCCCACCCTACCCAGGGGGTCATGATTTTCACAACTTTGAATCTACACTACCTGAGGATGCTTCCAAACAAGCTCCAGCTTTCCTGGCTGATTAGTTTCTGAGAAGATTTTAAAAGATTTACTGTATATTCCAATATAAAACTTTAACACCCCCCCCCCCCCCAATGTGGCCTCACCCTACCCCCAGGGATCATGATTTTCTTAACTTTGAATCTAAACTGCCTGAGGATGCTTCCACACAAGTTTCGGCTTTCCTGGCTGATAAGTTTCTGAGAAGAAGATTTTAAAGATTTACTCTATATATTCCTATGTAAAACTTCATCCCTCCTTTGTGCCCCACACTACCCCCAGGGATCATTTTCACAACTTTGAATTTACACTACCTGAGGATGCTTCCACACAACTTTTAATCCCCTTTGCCTAAGGATGATTTGTGCCAAGTTTGGTTGAAATTGGCCCAGTAGTTCTTGAGAAGATGTTGAAAATGTGAAAAGTTTACGGACAGACAGACAGACAGACGGACGGACGGACAGACGGACTGACGGACGGACAGACAGACGACAGACAAAATGTGATCAGAATAGTTCACTTGAGCTTTCAGCTCAGGTGAGCTAAAAAGTAATGGAATTGGTAAATCGAGACAAATTTTAATAGAAATGCGTGCAAGTGTGGTATATAAATGTTCCAAATTTATAACACAGTCATTTTATGTAATGTTTTAATTAAACATGCGATAAGTCCACAACATCTTGTTGGCAAGGGAGGAGGGTCAACAGCCGTCGCTAGAATTGGACCTAAAATAGACAAAGAATCAACGAATTTTGATATGCAAAATTAGAAGAAAAGACAACAAGAAGGCAATACTCCTCGCCTAAGGACACCCCTGCGAACGTGTTTGGAATGTTTTCTTTATCGTTGCTAAGTAAGTAATAAATCCAGAGGTGCTTGAATGAATGTTCACGTGACTTCACTGAGATTTGTTCAGTTCCTGTGAATTTTCGAGCATAAGTATAAGTGTTCGGATAATATTCTCAAAATACGTAAGTACTGGTCGTTTTTCATATCATATACTACTTTGATTTATGTTAAAACGGGAAAAGCTTTTAAATGTATGTCTTATTTCACCATCTAGCAGTTATTTATATTAAACGATAATATTCAGAACAGAGTTATCGTTCGCGTTCAACCACGTGAAAGGTGGTTGGTAACATAAACATTGAGTTGCTTTATAAAATCATAGCCATGTTTGATGCTTGTGGTGTGCAATACCATATTTAAAAAAAAAATAATGGGTGTCTGTTTTGCATTAAAACTTAGTATATCGAGCCATTTTCATGTAAGTTGTTGCAACAGCAGACAAAAACTGATTTTTGTATAGTCTCATTTATTTCTAGAACACATTTTATTCACCAATTAATGAAGATAAAGTTTAAAATCAATAAACCTCTAGATTTTATATTTGACTACAAGAACCTAGATACTGTGAAATAGACTTTATACACCAGGTACGATTTTTACTGCGAAACTGAAAGGGTCAAATAAAACCACGTGGTCTAAAATTTAAATGACAATAACATTCGCAGGGGTGAAGGAGCAATCGCCATATTTCTGGTCAAATCTGATGTTGTCAGGAAAAAAAGGGCAAAAAAAGTTCTTTATATTTTGCTAATAAAATTTATCAGCCGGGGGTATTTTCATGAAGCGGGAGGCAATTCCAAAGAAAAAAAAATCTTTTTGGCCTAATTAAAAAATTAACCAATACAAATCTTGTTTAGCAAGATTTGTAAAACTTTCTCTATAAAAAGTTTTTATTATAAGAATTTTTCTTTTATTTATTTGTGTGTGAACATTTACCAAACTACCAATCCCCCATGTTGTCCCAACTTACTCTCGTGGATTACGATAAAAAGAAACCTCATTCTAACTACATGTGGATTCTTCCACACAAGTAACAGCGTTTCTGAATGAATGGTTTTGGAGAGAAAGATTTTTTAAAAGATTAATTAACATATTCCAATGACATAATTTAACTCCCAATTGTTGTCCAACCCTAACCCCCTGGGAATATGATTGAAAAAAAAAATGAATCAACACTAACTAAGGATGCCTATGCTTCCATATATTTTAGCTTTTACTTATTTGGACTAATGATTATAATTCAATTCTAATAGTTTAAGACATGCAGGACTTAAATGAACTTAAATTGGCATTCATCAAGTTAATACAATATACTTTCTTGCCCCATCAAATATCTCTCATGAAACAGCTTTTGTGTTCAGAGAGAGAGAGAGAGTGAGAGATTCTGGAAAATACTAATGCCTAGTTATTGTAGGAATATGGCTTACCCGACAGTAAGTAATTCCACTTCAAATTCCTCAGCTCCACTTCAAAATAAAGTTAAATAATTAAAATATGTATACAATAGACACATATTAACATAAGTAACCCACTGTTTCGATATGTAGACATTAAATCATAAAATGTATTGAGTGATTCTCCTAATCTTTTTTATTGAAAAGTAAACATCCTGCAAAAGATGCGTAATTTTACTATTTTTGCCATTGAAAAAAAATATAACATAATACCCCCTCTCTCTCTCTATCTCCTTTATATAGTTTTTTTTATCTATGTCATTAATCTTAACCTTGTATGAGCAATGCTTTTCACTGATTGGCTGATGGGACATTGGTGGCAATGACAAAATTATCTATGGTATTGATAAGTATAAACATAAAACAAGTGATTTTATATATCCACATCTAAACACTCTGGTCCTATGTATATTTAAGCCATCCACGAAAATTGGCCCCAATGAAATTTAATGATTCCACAGTATCCACATCTAAACACTCTGCTCCTATTTCTATTTTTCATTATACTCATGTTTAAATACCATAACAAGCAGAGTGGATGACATTAGGCCGTCTAGTTCTCACAATGAAATCTGTATCCTTACAATACTATCAGGGGCATGTTTAAGGCGTAGCACAGCTGTGTCACATTTCTCTGTCACAACAATAAGTAAATTGATATATTTTTCCAAACAATAAAAAGGTTTAACTTTAAACTCAGCAAAAACTCACCTTTTCCTTGGAATTACTAGCTTCCTCTTTCCCCCTTGTTTCATTCCTGGACAAAAAAAAATACCCTGATGTAATTACAATTATCTATCATAATAAATAATTTGCTAAAAGAATGAAAGCTTCTTTTTTATTCTCATTAAATTATTATCAAATGACAATATCCTGTTACATACAATGCATGGGTTACTTAAAATATCAACTTCTCATTGTATTAATGGTACAGACTCTCATTTCTAATATAACAATTACTTCACCTCTTACATTTGTTTAACTAAAACAACAACTCTTACTTCTTCTCTGTTGATAATGAAAAACAGCCCAACACCTCTTTCAACTGACTGTAACTAATGACAACTACACCTCAACTCTTACATCTGTGTAACTAATGACGACTACACCTCAACTCTTACATCTGTGTAACTAATGATAACTACACCTCGACTCTTATATCTGTGTAACTAATGACAACTACACCTCGACTCTTACATCTTTGTAACTAATGACAACTACACCTCGACTCTTTCATCTGTGTAACTAATGATAACAACACCTCATTTCTTACATCATTGTAACTAATGACAACTACACCTCAACTCTTACATCTGTGTAACTAATGACAACTACACCTCAGCTATTACATCTGTGTAACTAATGATAACTACACCTCAACTCTTACATCTGTGTAACTAATGATAACTACACATCAACTCTTACATCTGTGTAACTAATGACAACTACACCTCAACTCATATATCTGTGTAACTAATGACAACTTCCCATCAACTATCACATCTGTGTAACTAATAACAACAACACCTCAACTCTTACATCTATGTATCTAATGACAACAACACCTCAACTCTTACATCTATTTATCTAATGACAACAACACCTCAACTTTAACATCTGTGTAACTAATGACAACAACACCTCAACTCTTGCATCTGTGTAACTAATGACAACTACACCTCAACTCTTGCATATGTGTAACTAATGACAACTTCACATCAACTCTTACATCTGTGTAACTAATGACAACTACACCTCAACTCTTACATCTGTGTAACTAATGACAACTATACCTCAACTCTTACATCTGTGTAACTAATGACAACTACACCTGAACTCTTGCATCTGTGTAACTAATGACAACTACACCTGAACTCTTGCATCTGTGTTACTAATGACAACTACACCTGAACTCTTGCATCTATTTATCTAATGACAACAACACCTGAACTCTTGCATCTGTGTAACTAATGATAACTACACCTCAACTCTTACATCTGTGTAACCCATGACAATTACACCTCAACTCTTACATCTGTTTAACTAATGACAACTACACCTCAACTCTTACATCTGTGTAACTAATGATAACTACACCTCAGCTATTACATCTGTGTAACTAATGAGAACACCTCAACCCTTACATCTGTGTAACTAATGATAACTACACCTCAACTCTTACATCTGTGTAACTAATGACAACACCTCAACCCTTACATCTGTGTAGCTAATGACAACTACACCTCAACTCATATATCTGTGTAACTAATGACAACTACACTTCTACTCTTACATCTGTGTAGCTAATGACAACTACACCTCGACTCTTACATATGTTTAACTAATGATAACTACACCTCGACTCTTACATATGTGTAACTAATGACAACTACACCTCGACTCTTACATCTGTGTAACTAATGACAACTACACCTCGACTCTTACATCTGTGTAACTAATGACAACTACACCTCGACTCTTACATATGTGTAACTAATGACAACTACACCTCCACTCTTACATCTGTGTAACTAATAACAACTACACCTCAACTCATATATCTGTGTAACTAATTACAACTACCCATCAATTATTACATCAGTGTAACTTATGATAACTACATCTCGACTCTTACATTTGTGTAACTAATGACAACAACACCTCACCTCTAACATCTGTGTAACTAATGACAACTACACCTCAACTCTTACATGTGTAACTAATGATAACTACACCTCAGCTATTGCATCTGTGTAACTAATGACAACACTTCAACCCTTACATCTGTGTAACTAATGATAACTACACCTCAACTCTTACATCTGTGTAACTAATGACAACTACACCTCGACTATTACATCTGTGTAACTAATGACAATTACACCTCGAATCTTACATATGTGTAACTAATGACAACTACACCTAAACTCTTACATCTGTGTAACTAATGACAACTACACCTCAACTCTTGCATCTGTGTAACTAATGATAACTACACCTCAACTCTTATATCTGTGTAACTAATGACAAGTACACCTCAACTCATATATCTGTGTAACTAATGACAACATCTCAACCCTTACATCTGTGTAACTAATGACAACTACACCTCAACTCTTACATCTGTGTAACTAATGACAACTACACCTCAACTCTTGCATATGTGTAACTAATGACAACTACACCTCAACTCATATATCTGTGTAACTAATGATAACTACACCTTTACTCTTACATCTGTGTAACTAATGACAACTACACATCAACTCTTACATCTGTGTAACTAATGATAACTACACCTCAACTCTTGCATCTGTGTAACTAATGACAACTACACCTCTAATCTTACATCTGTGTAAATAATGACAACTATACTTCAACACTAACATCTGTGTAGCTAATGATAACTACACCTCAGCTATTACATCTGTGTAACTAATGACAAAACCTCAACCCTTACATCTGTGTAACTAATGATAACTACACCTCAACTCTTACATCTGTGTAACTAATGACAACTGCTCCTCAACTCTTACATTTGTGTAACTAATGACAACACCTCAACCCTTACATCTGTGTAACTAATGACAACTACACCTCAACTCTTACATCTGTGTAACTAATGATAACTACACCTCGACTCTTATATCTGTGTAACTAATGACAACTACCCATCAACTATTACATCTGTGTAACTAATGACAACTACACCTCAACTCATATATCTGTGTAACTAATGACAACTACCCATCAACTATTACATCTGTGTAACTAATGACAACTACACCTCAACTCTAACATCTGTGTAACTAATGATAACTACACCTCAACTCTTACATCTGTGTAACTAATGACAACACCTCAACTCTTACATCTGTGTAACAAATGACAATTACAGTGGAGCCTCAGATATCCGGACGCCAGATATCCGGACGCTTCACTTTCCGGTGGATTTTTATTGGAAACGGAATTTTTACACACTAATTTGTCTCGTTTATCCGGAATTCCGCGTTCCGGATCCGGATGGTCAAATTTTACCACATAACACAGTTTTCCTTTAAATTTTACCTCATTTAACCGGACTGTCACATTTAAGTGTTCGGGGGCACAAAAGTTTTTTATGCGCAAGTGCAAATTGGTGTAAAAACATCTGACACTGGTTGTTGGTTTTAAACAATGCCTTCATCCGGTAATCGGGGTCACCTGTGTCACACTATGTACTCGCCCGAGGATATTACGATAACCATGGATGCGACATGTTTAATTGTCGCCATTTAACTTATGAACTGTTATTGTTTGATTAAAATGACATGAAAATTGTTTAATTTGTGTTTAAAAAAGTCATATATTGATTGAATTAAAATTCTATTAATCGTAGTGTGATTAGATCGTTCGTACGCCTATTCATTTTAAAACGTATTAATTGAAATGAAATATTTGATAATTTGAGTTCTGTTTACGATAGTTATTAAGACCGCTTGGGATGTTCAGGGTATCGACATTAATTTTATAGCGTGTGTTCAATTAACAGTGTAATAATAATTGATGCCAAACATGGCGTGGATGAGTGTTCACGCTACTTGTAAATATCGCTTGGGTGCAATTAACTCTATAGAAAGATGGATACGAAAAATTAGCTTGGGTAAGTTCTGTCAATGAAAAAATAGCTTGGACAATTATCAATAAGGGAATATATACAGATTTTCACCCATTTTCAATCATCAAATGTTGAGCAGCTTCAAACATGTCAACACCACTGGCCAAGAGAGCGAGAGTTGCGATCACCGATAGCTTGAAGAAAAAGATTTGTCAGCGTAAAGTGGAACACCGACTTTCTTCTCTTCGCTTTGTTATGCGAATGTAAATAAATTATCGGTTTAATACAGTGATTGTTATGTACATGTACATGTACATGTGTATGTGTTGCCTTGAAGAATGTAGTGCTTGGTTTCCTGTGGAAAAAACATACCTTAAAGCTGCTTGGTCCGATTTTTTTGTTTTTACAGTATCAATTTTTTTTTCATACAAACTAATTATCTTAGAAAGTTATGGACTTTATCCTATTAACACGCGCAGAATCAGTCTCCTTTCAAAGTTAGAAATATTCAAAGTAAATAAAAATAATTTCTTTTTGGGCAAACGAAAAAACAAACCAAAGTGCATCACGGGAATGTTTAGAAAAGGAAACCGTTTGGTTTCGTCCCCCCGAATGATTGGGGTACATTGTTATTCAACCCGCATGCTATGCATCGATTGTAAAGAAAGCAAACTTCAGAAATATTAGCGAATAAAACGTACACATGCTTATTTGTAATTTGTCTGATTATTTCGACCTTTATTTAATGCGATGTCAAAGTCCTAATACAACCACACCCGTCTCGTCGTCAGGGGTAAAATTTAACATGAGGCGAAATAACGCGGTACCCTTTTATGTCGTTTGTTTGTTAGCAAATTTTGTACGTAATTTTCTTCATTGAAATTTGGCTTAATTGACTAGAAAAAACTACTGCAATGTCTATTATTATACATATACTAAGCATAACCATCGTTTAAAAGCGTGCATAAAATTTGATATAAAATCGGACCAAGCAGCTTTAAATAATGTTTTTAACAATATTTTGTTTTGTTAATTTTAAAAAAATCTAATCTTCTTTTGTAGTGCTATCAAAATAAAATATTTAATTGTATAATTAATCTATGAGTTATGTTTCCATAAATATTAAAGGTAAATATCACGATTCAGATATCCGGACGCTTCACCTTTCCGGACGATTTGGCCTGGGGACAAAAGTGTCCGGATAAGTGAGGCTCCACTGTACACCTCAACTCCAACATATGTGTAACTAATGACAACATCTCAACTCTTACATCTGTGTAACTAATGATAACTACACCTCAACTTTTACATCTGTGTAACTAATGACAACTACACCTCAACTCTTCAACTGTGTAACTAATGACAACTATACCTCAACTCTTACATCTGTGTAACTATTGACAACACCTCAACTCTTACATCTGTGTAACTAATGACAACTACACCTCAACTCTTACATCTGTGTAAATAATGACAACTATACCTCAACTCTTACATCTGTGTAACTAATGACAACTACACCTCAACTCTTACATCTGTGTAACTAATGACAACAACACCTCAACTCTTACATCTGTGTAACTAATGACAACTACACCTCAACACTTACATCTGTGTAACTAATGACAACCACACCTCAACTCTTACATCTGTGTAACTAATGACAACTACATCTCAACTCTTACATCTGTGTAACTAATGACAACTACATCTCAACTCTTACATCTGTGTAACTAATGACAACAACACCTCAACTCTTACATCTGTGTAACTAATGACAAATACACCTCAACTCTTACATCTGTGTAACTAATGACAAATACACCTCAACTCTTACATCTTTGTAACTAATGACAACTACACCTCAACTCTTACATCTGTGTAACTAATGACAACTATACCTCAAATTTTACATCTGTGTAACTAATGACAACAACACCTCAACCCTTACATCTGTGTAACTAATGACAACTACACCTCAACTCTTACATCTGTGTAACTAATGACCACGATACCTCAACCCTTACATCTGCAATCCTTACATCTGTGTAACTAAAGACAACAACACCTCAACTCTAACATCTGTGTAACTTATGACCACGATACATCAACCCTTACATCTGCAATCCTTACATCTGTGTAACTAATGACAACAACACCTCAACTCTTATATCTGTGTAACTAATGACTACAATACCTCAACCCTTAGATCTGTGTAACTAATGACAACTACACCTCAACTCTTACATCTGTGTAACTACTGACAACAACACCTCAACTCTTACATCTGTGTAACTAATGACAACAACACCTCAACTCTTTCAACTGAATGTAACTAATGACAACTACATCTCAACTCTTACATCTGTGTAACTAATCACAACTACATTTCAGCTCTTACATCTGTGTAACTAATGAAAACAACACCTCAACTCTTACATCTGTGTAACTAATGACAACTACACCTCAACTCTTACATCTGTGTAACTAATGACAACTACACCTCAACTCTTACATCTGTGTAACTAATGACAACAACACCTCAACTCTTACATCTGTGTAACTAATGACAACTACACCTAAATTTTACATCTGTGTAGCTAATGATAACTACACCTCGACTCTTACATCTGTGTAACTAATGACAACTACACATCAACTCTTACATCTGTGTAACTAATTACAACTACACCTCAACTCTTACATCTGTGTAACTAATGACAACTACATCATAACTCTTACATCTGTGTCACTAATGACAACAACACCTCAACTCTTACACCTGTGTAACTAATGGCAACAACACCTCAACTGATACATCTGTGTAACTAATTACAACTACATCTCAACTCTTACATCTGCGTAACTAATGACAACAACACCTCAACTCTTACATCTGTGTAACTAATGACAACAACACCTCAACTCTTTCAACTGAATGTAACTAATGACAACTACAGCTCAACTCTTACATCTGTGTAACTAATCACAACTACACTTCAGCTCTTACATCTGTGTAACTAATGACAACAACACCTCAACTCTTACATCTGTGTAACTAATGACAACTACACCTCAACTCTTACATCTGTGTAACTAATGACAACTACACCTCAACTCTTACATCTGTGTAACTAATGACAACTACACCTCAACTCTTACATCTGTGTAACTAATGACAACTACACCTAAACTCTTACATCTATGTATCTAATGACAACAACACCTTAACTCTTACATATATGTATCTAATGACAACAACACCTCAACTCTTACATCTGTGTAACTAATGACAACTACACCTCAACTCTTACATCTGTGTAACTAATGACAACTACACCTCAACTCTTACATCTGTGTAACTAATGACAACTACACCTAAATTTTACATCTGTGTAGCTAATGATAACTACACCTCGACTCTTACATCTGTGTAACTAATGACAACAACACCTCAACTCTTACACCTGTGTAACTAATGGCAACAACACCTCAACTGATACATCTGTGTAACTAATTACAACTACATCTCAACTCTTACATCTGCGTAACTAATGACAACAACACCTCAACTCTTACTTCTTTGTAACTAATGGCAACAACACCTCAACTCTTACATCTGTGTAACTAATGACAACAACACATCAACTCTTACATCTGTGTAACTAATGACAACTACACATACACTCTTTCATATGTGTAACTAATGACAACTACATCTTAACTCTTACATCTGTGTAACTAATGACAATTACACTTCAACTCTTACATCTGTGAAACTAATGATAACTACACCTCAACTCTTACATCTGTGTAACAAATGACAACTACAACTCAACTCTTACATCTATGTATCTAATGACAACAACACCTCAACTCTAACATCTGTGTAACTAATGACAACTACACCTTAACTCTTACATCAGTGTAACTAATAACAACTACATCTCAACTCTTACATCTGTGAAAATAATGATAACTACACCTCAACTCTTACATCTGTGTAACAAATGACAACTACAACTCAACTCTAGCATCTGTGTAGCTAATGACAACTACACCTAAATTTAACATCTGTGTAGCTAATGATAACTACACCTCAACTCTTACATCTGTGTAACAAATGACAACTACAACTCAACTCTAGCATCTGTGTAGCTAATGACAACTACACCTAAATTTAACATCTGTGTAGCTAATGATACTACACCTCGACTCTTACATCTGTGTATCTAATGACAACTACACCTCAACTCATACATCTGTGTAACTAATGATAACTACACCTCCATTCTTACATCTGTGTAACTAATGACAACTATACCTCAACTCTTACATCTGTGTAACTAATGACAAATACACCTCAACTCTTACATCTGTGTAGCTAATGACAACTACACCTCAACTCTTTCACCTTAGAAACTAATGAGATCAACCCCTCAATCTCAGATCTGTGTAACTAATGTCAACAATTTGTCCGCTTTTATTTGTTGGTATGAAACCATTGTCTTAATTACACTTCACTGATTACAATTTTCACATGTGTCAGCAATTCTGATTATCTCTTACGTTTCAAATCTGTTTTAAGTTGAAGGGCATTTTCTTACCTTTAACTCCGCTTTCCATCTTTCTACACACTTCCCTTTTTCCAATAATGAAGCTGATTTTTTCTATTTTGATTATCCTTCTGAAACTTTTCTTTTCTCCTGTCTGACGCAGTGTCTTTTTGCAGATGCATACCTATTACATATAATATGATTTAAAATTAATAAATAAAAATACATATATACCTGCTTTTTAAAGGAAATGTGTCTGAAAGTGATCTAAAGAATGGCTAAATACATAAAGGTATGAACTAAAAACGTATGTCACAGGTGATAGAACTCAACTTTTATATTGCATTAGGCACCTTGTTTTCATCATCAGTAGAGTTCCTGAAACGTTCAACTTTTAATTCCTATATTTCCGTGCGCTCACTTTGCATGTGTGTTCACTTGTGCTCTCTGCTCCATTCACACTCACTGTTCACTTTGCCCTCACAGGTCATTCATGATCAGTGTTCACTTATTGTTTAGTCCTTCTTTATTTATTATTATTCGAAATTCAAAAGTGGTCTTTATAGGAGTTACAACAAAATGAGGAAGGAAAGTATGTATAAGGGTAGAAGAAAATATTCATTTCACATTAGAGACATCATCTTAGTCACAATTTAATACATGTAGTAGATTTTACATTACACTTCATTGAGCAAGTCTTTAGATATTACAAACAAAGCCCTGTTTTTTGTTGTGTTTTGATTATTTTGCGACTTCCTAAATGCCCTCTAATGATTCTTACATTACCTTGTTCACTGTGTACAATGAGTGTTACATTACATTGTTCACTGTGTACAATGAGTATTACATTACATTGTTCACTGTGTACAATGAGTGTTCCATTACCTTGTTCACTGTGTACAATGAGTGTTCCATTACCTTGTTCACTGAGTACAATGAGTGTTACATTACATTGTTCACTGTGTACAAAGAGTATTACATTACATTGTTCACTGTGTACAATGAGTGTTCCATTACCTTGTTCACTGTGTACAATGAGTGTTCCATTACCTTGTTCACTGAGTACAATGAGTGTTACATTACATTGTTCACTGTGTACAATGAGTATTACATTACATTGTTCACTGTGTACAATGAGTGTTCCATTACCTTGTTCACTGTGTACAATGAGTGTTCCATTACCTTGTTCACTGAGTACAATGAGTGTTACA
The DNA here is from genome assembly GCF_025612915.1 of Magallana angulata. Lineage (NCBI taxonomy): Eukaryota > Metazoa > Mollusca > Bivalvia > Ostreida > Ostreidae > Magallana > Magallana angulata. Next base: position 160,962 of record NW_026441614.1, read on the forward strand.
TTACATTGTTCACTGTGTACAATGAGTATTACATTACATTGTTCACTGTGTACAATGAGTGTTCCATTACCTTGTTCACTGTGTACAATGAGTGTTCCATTACCTTGTTCACTGAGTACAATGAGTGTTACATTGCATTGTTCACTGTGTACAAAGAGTATTACATTACATTGTTCACTGTGTACAATGATTAATACATTACATTGTTCACTGTGTACAATGATTAATACATTACATTGTTCACTGTGTGCAATGATTGTTCCATTACATTGTTCACTGTGTACAATGAGTATTACATTACATTACATTACATTGCTCACTGTGTACAATGATTCTTACTATAGCATTAAATCATGATTTTTTGAAGTATACACTCTCATAACTGCAGCGGTGTGTGCATACAAATTGAGTAACACGCGTTAGCGCGTTATGAAAATTTGTATGCACACACCGCTGCAGTTATGAGAGTGTATACTTCAAAAAATCATGATTTAATGCTTATATTTACATTTTTTTAAACTTCTTGCCTTGTCTGCAAATGTGATTCATACCTTAAAATCCCTTTCTTATCCTAAGGGTAAGTTAATATTAATGGAAGAGCCACAGTAACAGCCACAAGCGTGAACTTTGATTTTCGCTTGTGACGTTGCAGTTTACAGCGTTCAACGTTTGTGACGTCATAATAAAACTCGTCAATTTGACCTTTGACTACTTGTTGCATTTAGAGGCATTTGAACATCACAGAATTTAATGGAAAAACACAGTAGAATGTAAATATATTACATTGTTCACTGTGTACAATGATTTTTACATTACATTGTTCACAGTAAGTATTACATATTACACTGTTACATTACCTTGTCTCCCTCCTCTGCCTTTGACCCGTACCCCGGGCGGAGGTCTTCAATCAACACCCCTCCTGGGAGGACACGCCTATTGATTTCTGGGGGTTTTCGCTTCTTCGCGGCTGACATTTCAATGACTGTTGTCAATTTTTGCCTCCAATTGGCATTCTACAAATAATACAATTCACACCTCAGATAACGCTGGTTATATGTACTTGTTCTGCAATGTCACCCCCTTTATACTCATAACGATTCACCAAAGAAAGCTATACATTGTTATAATATTTAGAGTCAGTAATTTTATTTACCCTTATGTTTGCAATGGAAATCAGCAACCTTCAGTTTCCTGTAAATTTTTAACACACATAGCCTTATCACGGTGCACAAGCACAAATCTACAGTGATCATGCTATTTTAATATATTTATTATTGTTAGACTAAATGAAATGTTCAATTTAATATGTACTGTCTAAATAGCATGTAGTCAATGATAAACAAGGCTGTTATGTGATATTACTGTTTTGATATCCCTGCATGACAAAGAGCGTAGATGATGCCTTTACGGCAAACATTGCAATACAAAATTAACATCAATATGAATATGATAAGAGATGTTTGTAAAACACTTATGCCCCCATCCTTTTGAAACATCTGTGAAGAAAATGAATAGAAACTGCAAATAATTGAAACATCTGCAAAGTAAATGAGCAAAAAAACTGCAAATTAATTGGTTTTTTACATCCAAGAGGCAAAACTCTGGTGAAAATTGCTCAATCGTACCTACAATTAAACCTGGCCTAGATATTATCTTGAAAAACCTGTATAACAAATTTCGTCTCAATATGTGCATCATCTGCAATGCAAATGACCAGAAACTGCAAATAATTGAATTTTTTTCTATGTCTAAGGGGCATTACTCTGTCAGAAAATGCTTAATGATACCCAATATCTTATTTGACCTAGATATCATGATAAACCTGTATATTAAGTTTCATTTAAATATATCCATCTTTTGAAGAAGATGAACAGAAACTGTTGGTGGAGCGACCGACCGACATTCCAGACAGACAGAGCAGCAGCAAAGCAATATGGCCTCTCTTCTTCAAAGGGGACACAATTAACAAGCACAATATTTTATTTTTCTGCAAACCCTGGTTTGTAAAAGGAATAACAACATCTGAAAAGAAGTATTTAAAGCTTAATTATGAGATAAGAAAGATAAATAGAGATAGAAAAAGACTTAGAGAAAGAGAATACTCTTTCACAGTCATGTTGGGTAAATAATAGGGGTCAAAGTAAGTTTTTAAATTGTAATTCGAAAGAAAAATTCTTTGAGAAGCTTTACCATAGTAAAAACCCTGTTTCTTTAGATTAATTCAACTACTGTCAACACCAAATGTAAAAGAATTCATCACGTTAGGTATCAGGAATGCATGCTCTTGTTATCCTTTTTTGTGTCCAAGTGACCCGTTATATGTATACAGGTATAAACATGTGTATCAATTGTCTTGTATGTGTCTGTGAGCTGTACAGCTGTTGACCAATAAACAATTATACAATATATTTTACATTTCAGTGTTCAGGATGCTTATAATTATGATAATTTCTAATCGAAACAAAAAGTTGTTTTAAAGTGGTCATCCGTACTCAGACGCATCATCAATTTAGCAGATATAAGCTTTAAAATCGAAAACGATATTTGTTCGGATTTACCATTTTTTGGCCTAATTTTTAATGTTTAATTGATAATTCTGAATTTGATAGAAGCAGTCAAGTGTAGATAATGTCTACAAGTTTATAAAGGTTTTGATCTTATTGAGTAAAAAAATTGGAAATCATGAATTTTTGTACTAAGATTTTAGCATGTTTGTGTCTATATATGTAGAGGTAAGGTACTGTTTATTAAAAAAATTAATTTGTACTCAATACATGTAGTTTTGAAAGAAGAATTTTAGGGTTTATCAAAGCAAAGAAATAAAATGCTGTTTTCTGATGTATTTTTAATTTTTTTAGCTGCATTTGATAAGGGGGTATATGTGTTCTAAAGGTCGTAGAAAAAAAGAAGCATGTGAAGTCCTATATTTTTTTTTGGCTTTTTAGTTGCAGTAGACATAAATCTAATATTTCAAAGTTTAAAAAATGGTGTTTTGACCATAAAATTTTTCATTAGATATTTGTAACATTTCATTTCAAAATTCAATTTTAATCAATCAAATAATGATAATCACACTTGTTATTACTTTCTTACATATTTAATGATAAATTAAAACATTTCAATCTTTGTTTTGCTTTGATACTTTTTTAATATGAGCCAAATAATGATTTGGGTTGAAATCATGTAATCGAAGAAGGGGGTATGCATCTTCTGGAGACTCTAGTGGTAAAAGTAAATAGTTAAGACATGTATTATTGGAGCTTTTTTATTACGTAAGGTATTATTCTACTGAAAAACATCATTACTTTAACCACAAAAATCCTGAGTAGGGGCCTACCTTAAAGCTGTATTTGAACTTGTGCAAAATTTAATGCAAATTAAATTTAAACAAATTGAAATATTGATCAAGATTAAATAAATTTCATTGTCAAATTGTAGTTTTGAAGATAACTCGATCTACGTTAATAGACCTTTTTTTCAATCACATTAGTTAAACTCGCTGAAAAAAGCATTTTCTATGGCAAACCGTACGCGCGTAATGTATGCGCATGTAGCAATTCGTTGTGTTACCCGTTGCTAAGTGTGTTGCTAACGCTGAGGGTAATAGAAGTGATTATCAACTGCCTCTAAACCAATCAGATTTCAGCATTTAACGTGAAAGTATAATAAAAAACATTATGCTCTATGTAAAACTGATCAGATCAGATTAAATAATTGTACATGCAGTTGAAAATAAAAACCATGGATTTCTGATGAGAGGCAGTCCTTGGAATATCGCTCGAAACACAGACTCAACTCATGTTCTAATGAAGCATGTCTGAAAATAAATTCAGAGAGAGAGAGAGAGAGAAAGAGAGAGAGAGAGAGAATGAGAATTAGAATCACAGAGATGAATATATGTCTCAAATTTTATGTACATCATATAATACAAAAAATTAAGGACAAAAACATTAACCATATTATATTTGTTCAAACAAAATGGCCTCTTCAATCACATGTACTTGTGTAGTTCAAATACATGTGTATACTTGGAATGTCATACTTTCTATATTGTTTTCAAAATGTCCCTTTTTTGTACTATTCTTATCATTATCATAAATTCATTTAATGTGTCATCCTGCAGATGACTAAACATACTGTTACTTTTCTCTATTATGTTGAAGCTGAGTCAGTCACCACCCACCCCCCACCCCCCCAAAAAAAATCACATTTCCCCTTGGTTCACCCTTGATCCACAGACGGTGCACGGTGGTCGAACGACACCGAGAGACTGCAGAAGCATGCGCAGTTCATGCAATGTCTGCCGGGGGTTACTTCTCTGCTCGAAGTGTCCTTTATTTGATTCAATATAAAACATAAAAATGGCGTTCATATTGAACACTTGCGCTGACCAAGATTTTTTAAAACCGAGAGCGGGGATGGGAGGGGCAATTAAAAAATCATTTACCAGGCCTAGGGATGTCCGAAACCTTTTTCTGGTATCTAACCTATACTTTGCCGAAATTTCTCTTGATCCGCACATGGAACGCAGTTTTAAGTACTAGTATTTATCTTCCTCATTTGGCGAAACCTATACGTAATAACTATTTTCAAGAAATCCCACAAAAATAAAATCTAATATGTCTTACCATCTTTGATCCTTGTGTGATTTCTCCACGTCCAATCGCGATCTGATGACCTGTGACTACTAACCGCCACTGAAGTCACGTGGTGTCTGGTGTGACGACACCAGGTATGGTATTTTCCAGAAAAAAAATTAAGAGCGGGTCGCTAAAAGTTAATTATTTATGCACAAGATGAGATCTAGAACTCATGGAAAGGACAGGCCCCCTCCCCTAAAAACTTTAAGTACTAAAATGCCCACAGAAGCCTCCGACCCAGCTTGAAAACAGAGAGAGAGAGAGAGAGGGAGAGAGAGAGAGAGACAGAGATGGCGTTCAGACGGATGGAGAAATTGGGCACGGACAAACAAAAAGTACACAAAGGAGGGGTGTGGGGGTTAGAACGAACCAACTAAGAGAAACCATTACACGAAAACTGCCGTTTTTAAAATAAGTTTCCTTCGGGGATTCTGTAAAACCAACTTATAGCCGATATCGGCTTCCGATCATCTTAATATGATTTTTTTTTTCTGTATATTTTAAAAGAAACATAAAACACCGTTTTAGCTGTACATGTACATGTACATACATGTACAATGTACGATTGTAAACAAATGCTTCCCTGGGAAAACGAGGAGCAGAGGGAAAATCTAGTTGTGATTACCGATAGATTGGTTGGAGTTGTTTCCGTTGACCAGTGGAGGCCAGTTGCCTGTTTTCTTGTTAATATATATTGGCTGTTGTTGTTCGTAGATAATGATGTTATATTCCTTTTAACTCACCTGACCTAAAAGCTGAAGTAAGCTTTTCTAATTTATTTTGCCCGGCGTCTGTGTGTCTTTTGGTCTGTCAGCCTGTCTGTCTGTAAACATTTTAGATTTTTAATCTGATCTCTATAACCACTGAGACAATTTCATCCAAACTTGGCACAAATCATCCTTAATTGTTAACATGAAGGGCCACGCCCTATTTTAAAGAGTGATGATTAAGAATTATTGAGATTGGGTTGGCATCTTTAAAAATTCCATTTCTCAAATTTAGGCGATCCTACAGCGACAAATGATGATGGTGTTGCGATGTTGCGGCGCTGTACGATACGTTACTCTGTGTAACTTGGCGTGTTATTTTTTAAAGGTCGCAGCTCTATAGCCTTCAGGACGCAGCCTCTGTGTTTTAGGTTTACGGTGAAGACATTCTGCTCCAAGGGGAGCAACTCATATATTTTCAAAGATATCTTATCAGAATTCGCGTACATATAAGATATAAAATAAACATAGTTATTTTATAAAAGTATATATTTCGATGATAATATTGTTATCCAGAATATACTTTTAACCTTTCAAATCACCATTATCATAATTTAGTGTATATGGGTGTTTTTTCTGTTGATCAATTACTGCAATTTTAATTCTAACTATTTAAACTAGTACGCTAAACTACATTGAATGTTGACGGCCTAACCAGGCACGTAGCATCAGGGGGGGGGAGGGGGGGGGGGGGGGGGCTTGCCCCCTCCCCCTTTTTCTCGCAGCAACAATTTTTTTTAAATTTAGATATAAAAAATTGAATTATCATGGAGTTGCCCCCCCTACTTTTTTGGGAGTATGTAAAAAATTGATATGAAAATAAGGAAGGGAGGAGTGAAAAAATTGAAGTTATATACTACCCCCCCCCCCCATCCCCCCCCCCCCCCCCCCCCCCCCCCCCCCCCACGGATTAGGATTTTGGAATTTTGAAGATTTTAGGAAAGTTTAAATTTCCCTTTTTTTTTTGGCATGTCAAGATTTTTTGGATGAGTCTGCCCCCCCCCCCCCACTTTCAAAAACGATGCTACGTGCCTGGTAACTGAAGCTGTCATGAAATAACATTAATTGTCTGCATAAATCGGGACGGTACTGGGGTATTTTCTGTAAACTTCAATGTACATTCGTCATGTACACGAGATGAGGGAATGTAGGCGTAGAGGTAACGGTTCGGTGAGGCGCGCTCATGGCCATGATCTACGTGTAGGTGTGCAGCATAGGCGTCGGAACTGGGGGGGGGCTTTTTTTTGCAAAGTTAGACCTAACCATTAGGCACATAGCATAATAGGGGCTTCAGCCTTGGATTAGGAATTTCATGATTTGGGGGAAAAAAATTGGTTGGTAAGAAATTTATTTTGAACTATAGGTATACCCCCCCCCCCCATGGATTACGGATTAGGATTTTCATGATTTTGGGAATTGGGTTTTGTCAAGATTTCTGAGGATTAGTCTAGCCCCCCCCCCCCCCCCCCCACACTTTCAATTTGCTTCCGACGCCACTGTGCAGTATTAGTTTCAGTGAACAAATACTATTTAATTTGACGAATCTCAATAATGGCAGCAGTTTACATTAATTAACGTACATACATGTTACAAAGAAGACTGATGTTGACGGTATAGTAATTTCTGACCTCTTGGTGGGGTGGACGTGATCGAGGCTAGCTGTAGTACTCGTAAACTAAATACTTAATTAAACTCGATTACTATTCGTTGTCCGGGACTTGAAAAACTGATAATTGAACAATGCTGTTTAAAGAGATTACCAGTGCACTCCCAGTAAATGAGATATAACATCATATTTCTTCTTCAAAATTATCTTATCGCACAGGCGTTTTGTGTGAAGTTGTGTTTGTCCTATAGCATGTTGAGTTGACTTGTGTTTGCGCGATAGCGCATTATTTGAACTCGTGTTACCGCAACGGCGAGTTGTGTATAAGCTCTACGGAAAATTGTTTGATCAGCGCGATAGCGTGATGTTTAAAGTAGTATGAGCGTGTTGTGTAACAGTTCGACCGCCAGCGTGCGTGATAGCGCGCCAGCGTTAGTCTTGATAGCCCAATGGCGATATTTGTAGCAGCGGCGTTAATGTGTATATATGTTTACTAGTGGTGGCTATGCCTAATCATTATATACTCCACATAAAATGTAATGTCCACCATAATGTATACATATACACTTCCAGAATCCGTCACTTACCAGCTGCCTGTTTACCGTGGATCAAACACAGTAACATTCTAATTTCATTATGCGACACTCCTTGATCATGTATTGATCTAGAGGGGGAGAGGGGGTCCGCCGCCCCGCCCCCCGGAAAATTCAATATTAATAACTTCATATATGTAGTAAAGGGGTAGAAAGGGTCCGGATCCAATCCCCCCGGGAAATATAATTTTATTAACTATATAAAATAAAATCTCCAAAATATGTCTCAGACCACCCCCCCCCCCTCCCCGACAAATATAATTATCCATCGTCTATGTCTGTCTGTATTTGTCTGTCTGTCTGTGTATTTGTCTGTCTGTCTTTCTCTCTCCCTCTCTCATAAGGCTGATATTTCGGTATATGTTGTTTATTCCCGGTTATTTTGCCGTCGAAGCAGTGTCAATTGTTACTTCTGTGGTATAAGGGAGATAACTCTTATGTATTCATCAACTTTCCCGTGTACTAGACCGGTATATCCATGTATTTTGTGATGCTTACGAAATTTTCTTTTAATGAATAACAATTGTGACCGCCAGAATTAAATTTAACATTAAAAATAACACGAACATTAAGTTGACCAATAAGCTCCATGCGATTTTTTAAAATTATTTATTTACCAAGAAAAATTAAAAATGTGAAAAAAACCCGCACTCTATACACAATCCACTTGGAACCGTCCATAGTTCTTGAAGACGGAAAATCCAGAACAAGTGAATTATATAAGTGAATCTCCACGGCGGAACTCAATACACACACACGAGGCGCATATATGACTTTTCATGTAACACAATAAACTCTCATATTTACACAGTTCAGTATCTTTTTCTGCATGTGATATCACTACAAATCGATTTTGTAATGTTTTGTCCAATGTATTTTATCAGTGAATATCTTAATATCTAATCCTACAATTGTTTGAAAAAATATATTTAAAAAAAATGAAGTTACAAGGAATCAATCTTTGATTATTAGGAGCTGATCAAATACGACCGGACGCAATCAAATCAATTTGTTATTTGTAGAAATCAGAGGTCACTTAAATTTTCGGTGCCTGTTTTGTGGAGGAAGGTGAGATTTTACTGCACATCGGATACGCCAACACCATGACAAAACAGGGTTACGGGTCAGTGGCGTCGGAAGCAAAGGACTGAGAACAATAGCATTGTCCAGCCGCCTAACTTAACCCTCTGGCTGCGGGAGGGACATACATGTATATGTCCTTTTTAACGTCAATTTGTTTATGCTGTTATATGGGCGTTATATGGCGTAATTTTGTGCAATTTTGAAATAATAGCAATGTCTGGCTCTGAAATATATATTTTTTTAAATGTTCTCAATGTATTTTATATGTAAAAGTGTTGATCGAGTTTTTAAGGTACATGTGTGTTTATTCGTAATATAAAAAAAATCCAAAAATAAAAACAAATATATACATCGCCGCTATGGAGGGTAATCGTGTTCAAAAATCCAGACATGTAAACTTGTAAATCCGAATATGCAATCGTGTTGATGTGTGAGCCTGAGTATGAATATGTGTAATTCTGATCGTGTAATCTATAAAACTCGGGCATAAACACGTGTAAGATTTGACTCAGTTCCTTCGCATGATGCACATTTTGCAACTTCATTGTTTACATTAGTTAATTAAACCTTCAACTTTGCACACTTTCAATCCGTAGTTTCTGCATTTGTAACTTCAGGCCCGGTGTAATGAAGAATAATGACCCCCGTAGAATAATGACCGGGGGTCATTTTTCGACGTAGAATAATGACCCCCCGGTCATTATTCTACGCAGAAAAATGACCCCCGGTCATTATTCTACGTAGAAAAATGACTCCTTTGCCTGAAGAATAAGTGTCATTTTCATAAAAATGAGCACACTCCACATGAAGAAAATTGACCCCTGTAGAATAATGACCCCCTTGTAGATTAAAGTTTTTCAGTATATTTTTTATTATTTGTGAAATAGTCTTTACACTATTGTAATTTTTACTGCTGCAGTTTACAGAAAGTAACGGAAATTATAATTCATATTCAAATAAACTTAAAGTGAAAGAAGGGGTATAGCTTAGAAAATTAAAATCCTACCGTTATAACAAGACATTGACGTATTGCATCGGGGTATGGTTGTCATCTTAAAGGGGCATGGTCACGATTTTAGTCAAAAAATTTTTTTCCGATCTTAATGTTCACAATGCTTTAGTAAGGTATTTTTAATAGGCAACCAACATTTGAGTGTCATTCGTTACATCTTGAATGTTGAAGTGAAAATTCTAATTTTAGACCTAATGAATGCGTTAAACGTAAGGAACTGTTTATTTATGCTTAAAATGAATAAGAAGATAGACAAATCAGCTTGAAAAAGGTGTTTTACTGGTATATTGAACATATGTAAACAACAACAGGGCACGAACCTTGTTTACATGACAAAGAATTGTGAGCCCTGTATCTTGCCTATAACTTTACAGCTGACCTCAAATCATTTGATCAGTAGAAATGCTTTCCTTAAGCATTGTAAATAATGAAAACAGAAAAATAGAATTTGACCAAAATCGTGCCCCTTTAATTAACAATTACATTTACATATATCTAAGTATATGGTGTTCCGATAGGGCCACTCCGACCTTAATATAGGGCGAAGATGCGAAGTTGCAAAGGCGATAGTGCGAAGGCGAAGGAGCAAAAGTGCGATGATGCTCCTTCCCAACTTCGCACTTTCGCCTTCGCCTTTTTTGATTGCATTCAGCAAGTCTCGGTCGATTACATAGAATTTAATGCAGGCACCGTACTCGCCAAGGTTTTTCGATTAATCCAGGCTATTATTGTTACGCATGCGCTAGGCCATCGCGCTTACTATGAATGTTTATAAATATTTCAATGTGTACATGTGACATATATGTTTACCAGTGCTGGCTATGCCTAATCATTATATACTCCACACAAAATTTAATGTCCACCATAATGTGTAAAAACATGTGTGCACTTCCAGACTCCTATCACTTACCAGCCGTCTGTTTACCGTGGACCAAACACAGTAACATTCTAATTTCATTATGCGACACTCCTTGCTCATGCATGGATCTAGAGGGGGGAGAGGGGGTCCGTCCCCCGGGAAAATTCAATGTTAATAATTTCATGCAGTAAAAGGGGAGAGGGTGTCCGGACCCTATCCCTCTGAATAATATAATTTTATTAATTTTATAAAATCAAAATTTCCAAAATATGCCTCGGAACCCTTAAACGGTAGAGAGCTCCGCAACGATAGAATATAGATAAACACAGATTACAAGGCTCACCGCGACGAGGCATCACCTTTATGAGGCATCACCTTTATGAGACCACCTTTATCATATTATATGAAAACCATCCTTTATGATCTTGGATATTCATGGATTCTGTTTTGACACATTATCGCATATCATCTGTTAAAAAATTGTATGATAATCATATGATCATATGTTAATCAATACAGTAATATAAAATTAAAAATTGCATCCTATCATACTTTCAATATTTATCATATAATACCATACAATACCGTAAAAAAATTGTGAGATATGATATTGTAACGTATGATATGACATTGTATTGTGTTATACATTATTGTATTTGATCAAATAATACAATATCATAAAACACAATACAATATAGTATTATATGAAACACTATCATATTGCAATAATACATCATAACATTGAAACATGTGTTATTATATTGTATAATATAGTATGATATTGTATTGTATGATATTGTATCATATTTGATAAATAATATGATATTGTATTATATGATACAATATAATTTGATACAACATTGTATCATATCAAATGAAACAATATCATGGGATAAAATAAAATATTATATAATACAATTATATTATACATATTGTATCATATGATACAAAAATATATATGTAATATGATAATATATATATAAAACTTTAACCAGCTCCGGACGTCAACGCCGGGAGTATAGCATAAGCTCCCCTTGACTTCGTCTCGGTGAGCTAAAAAGGCGAAAGCGCGAAGATTCGAAGGCGAGAGTGCGAAGTTGCAAAGGCAAAGAAGCGATAGTAGTATCACTTCTTCGCCTTCGCAACTTGGCACTTTCGTCTTTGCATCTTCGCGCTTCGCCGTCGCATCTTTTATATTCTTCCTATTGTTCATGAATTATACTTGCATTTAGAATTTCCACTATAAAAAACTGCTGGGTATGCAAGTGCATCACGCGGAATTAATGATGAAACTAAAATTATGAAAAGTTGAATCCACTGTTAGGCATTATAACCAAGCTGAAGTTAGTGGGCACTGACAGCAGCCATTACGCCAGTAGAAGTTAACAGCCAATAAGGAAAATCGTCAAAGTATTGAAAGTACTCGTACAGAAAATATATTTTACTTTATCCTCGGCATACTTTAGTAAGTTTAGTTAATATCAAGATGATTAATGCATCAATAGTTTGTATGAGCATTGGTAACTTTGGATACAATAAAGATCGTGTGATCAAAATCAAGGGGGATATAAACCCCTAACATGGACCCTAACCTCTTATCAACGCTTTTAGAAAAAATCTTTACTTATTATAATCGAACGTTATTTGTCCCCTTAGTCTTTTTCCATAAAGATATATACATGTATCATTCTAAGATTGACAATTCATTCACCAGTGAATATTGCTTATATTATTACAACAATTATTCTTTCATGATTATTGTTCGTTAATTATCACACAATATCCTCATTGTGTATGAATCTGTCTTTATTTGCGTCATTCCCCGATGTATGTCAATGAGAGAAGTGACGTAACTGTTAACAATCAATTTGTGGCAATATAAGAGTGTTTTTTGTGTGCCTGCTACGGATATGAAAAACTATATACAGCGATTTATTTACAAATTCGGTGTTTATAACTTCAAAATCAGTTGAACAGAGTGCAAAAAATTAAGTAAATTTCAACGTCATATCTTGGATACGGTGTAACCAATTTCTATTCATGTTTACGGGGGGGGGGGGGGTCATTTTTCTATGGGGGTCATTTTTCTTCATGTTGAACATGAAGAAAAATAACCCCTGGGTCTTTTTTCTTCAGAAAAATCCAATTATTCTTCAGCTAGGGGGGTCATTATTCTACGTCGAAAAATGACCCCCGGTCATTATTCTACGGGGGTCATTATTCTTCATTACACCGGCAATAGCACATCTGACATGATACAAATTGACAAATGTAAAGTCTACAAGTTTGTCGAATTTTGACATGACCTTATATGGCAACTGCCTTGCTGCGGTAAAAGGCATGCCGTAATCGCCGGAATGGACGAAAAATAAACATAATATTCAGCTAAACTGTTGCAATAAGCTTTTAATGAACGACACCTTTTCTATCGAAAATACCAGATTATTTTTAGAAAAAAATTTGAGGTATGATTAAAACTGGACCAAACAGGAAGAGGTTCATGTATATAAAAAAAATCGTTGCCGATGTGACGAATGCGCTAATTTCCGTAAAATAATTTTCATGGTATTATAAAAGGGAATGCCTAATATCTTATTTTCTAAAAAAAAAATTGACATGTAATTCAAACTGGAATTTAAGTTAATGCGTACTCTTTTCTAGAAATGAGACGGATCAAGAAATTTTCTAAGGGGGTAAGTTTATTTTGAGCAGCATGGGGTTGGAAGACCGCCGTGAGGTCCCGTGTACCTCCATTGGCTCTGACTTCTTAGAATTTTGAGAGAGAATTTTTAACCGGCTTTCCGATTATTGAAATAGTAAAAATGGCGGGAAGGCGGTGGCTGCCGAAAAGGTACCCTTCTTGTACCGATAACTCCTCGAACAGTTTTCAAGATAGGAAGTTGTTCTTTTGCAGATCAATTATACATATACATGTATTAGAGGTATGCAAATTGCTAGGATTTGATTTCTGATAATTTATGAAAAAATATCAGCTGTTGAACTTAGTCATTTCATTGTATATAGAGTACCCCATTTCTTTGGATAGGTAGTATTTATCAATTCAGGACTGACAAATGGATTATGGATGCTGTTCACACAAAAGAAACCGGTTTGCTGTCACATTGACAGCTTTACTCTTGTTATTTTTCTGAATTAGTTAGAATAAACGACCTGCAAAGATTTGGTATTTTTCGCGGAAAAATTTATGTTACTTTACATGTATTTATGAAGTGAAAGATAAATAATAACACTATCTTCAATAATAAAAAAAAACCAGCGCATATTTTTGTGCGCCGTAAATTTAGGTTTTTGCTATGTGAGGCACTGTAGCTCCCAGGTCGTCCATCCAAATTTTTCAGACCGGGAGCTACAGACCTGCAGCTAGTTCACAAGTGGCTGTAAAGCTGTATTAAAATAATAGCTCTCCAGAAATTTTTTATCAACCAACTTCACAAAGTGAGTCTGTATTGAACCGACATTCAGGACGTCATACTCATATCCCGTAATAATTGCTTGAAATAAAAAAATGCCAATTTTTACCTGCATGATATGCTTTTTTCCCTATATATTGCCGACAATGCAATGAAACATTTCTTAAAATAATTTATACACATTTTAATTTCACGACAGTTAACCTTATCTTTGGAATTTTTATTTATTTTTTTAAAGAGCGTGTCGCTTCTTATGTCTCATATTAATCACAATTTCAAAACCAATGTCTTTAAATAGTTTGCTTTTCTTACCGATAACTTTGCAACTCATCTGGCCGACCCCGTGTAATTTTTCGCAAGGGGGGGGGGGAGGTGGGTTCTTGTCCCAACTTTATGGTAGCGATAAGGATGCTTTTGGATACATTTTCTTAATTCAGCTAAGGCCTATACTTTAACAATTTGTTGCATGTACTCTTATAAAAATGCGTATATATCTTGATACAAGTGTATTCAAACAAAGTCATTAAATGTAATTTTTTTCAGTTCTAAGAAGATATCTGAAGCCGATCGAATTCTTCACTCGCATCTTTTATACATTCTCTTGATAAAATGTATACCAATCTTAAAATTTAATTTTCCGAAAAATAATACTTTCTAAGAAATGCTGTTAACCCGAGATAATATGATTATAGGCCTACCAATTTTTTTTTCAATCCGGCCCTATTCCGGCGATTACGGCATGCCTTTACCTGCAGCTAGCCTTTTTCTATCAGTGACGTCCTTGTTTCCATATATGGTCATGTCCAAATTCGACAAACTTGTAGACTTTGCATTTGTCAATTTGTAACATGCCAGCCGTGATATTTCAGAAAACGGAAATACAAATGCAGGGATAACAGATGGAAAGTGTGTATTATAGTAGCAGGTTACATGTAAATAACAAACAGCATTTTACAGCTGCAATTAAGCATCTATTGGAAAAATTGGATTGACGGCCTGTGGGGTCAACTCAAAAGTGTTTATCCCTGAGTTTTTTAGGTTATACGATCAAAATTACACTCATTCATACTCAGGCTCACACATCAATACGATTGCATATTCGGAATTACAAGTTTACATGGCTGGATTTTTGAACCCTCCATACGCCGCTAGACTTCAATTACGAAAAACAAAGTTATTCTTTTTGTGATATATTTGTATATTAAATGGAAAACAAAGCCGACATATCAATTATTTAATCAAATTATAAAGCAATCACATTTAAAACAATTTAATATGACGAATAAAATCATTTTTAAATTAAATAAAATCATCAAAACTGCAATGCATGCAATAATTTAACGTACTAAAAACATTTCTTTTGAATGTTATAAAATTGATTTTAACGAACAAAAGAGGCTTTAAGATTTACTCAGAATTTCAAAAAAATACGTCATTTCAATGGCGTTTTGGAGAAACATTGATTCCGCTTTGGAAAACGAATCCGATTTTTAAGTAGTTTTTGACGAATCTGAAACTGATGATGATGATGATGATGATGATGATGATGATGATGATGATGATGACGTTCCAGTTGTTGACCGATGATTGACAAATGTACGGTATGTTGAAAACTTTGAATACCCACATGAAATTAATCCCTTCTCTCGCCATATGGGTCCTGTGAACCCTGCGGTGAATCATGCTCCCCCTGTGGATTATTTCCACAAACTTATAGCTCCAGACGAAGGCAGGAATCTTACTGAATTTCTTGTTGAGTAAACAAATATATATGCAAATCAGTTTTTGTCAAATCCGCAGTACAACCCTAAGCCATTTTCAAGAACTCTAAAATGGCACGACACAAATGTTGCAGAGATGTCCGCCTACCTAGGCTTGTATCTATCAATGGGAATTGTACGAAAGCCTAGCATTGAGGCATATTGGCAGGAATCTGAGCAATCATATCTTTTTCGCACTCCTGGATTTGCAGAAGTCATGACGCGGGACATATTTCAAATTCTATCCAAATTTCTTCACTGCAATAATAATTTAACACAAATGCCACGTGGAGATGAGAATTACGATCCATCACACAAATTTCGACCAATTCTTGATCTTTTAAATGAAACATTTCCAAAGGCCTATGACTTAGCTCGGGATTTAACCATTGATAAAAGCATGGTCGGATTTAAGGTTTACACTCACATTAACAACATACCGGTATATCAATGGCAAAATATACATGTACAATTTACAAAGAATACGATTTGAATTAGATATTCTATCTACATGCTTTAGATGTAATGTAAATGTTTCTTTATTAATCTTTAAAGGTTATAAAATTCAGTAATATAATGAAACACTTCATTAACATATAGTCAAACGAATTACGATTCAACAATAAACACATGAAATGTTTTTGAATTTAAAAAGGGTAGAAACAACATTGTGCAGTATGTGCCGGCGAAAAAATCACATCAGTGGGGTGCGAAGTTGGTTGTTTTAGCAGAGTCGGACACAGACTACAATGCTGCAATGCAGTTATATGCAGGTTACTGAATATTCAAAGTATTCAATCAACAATTTATTAAAATCATCTCTAATTCCATTTTCAACATTTTTAACGAATTTATAACCATGAAAAAAAGTTTATTTTACATGTTGAGAATATTTTTTATAGTTTTAACTTGTTGGTAAATTGACTCTTCTTGTTTCTTATGGAATTCCTCCTGACTTTGATGTGATAGAATGTGAAATAAAGTGTATATCGAACCTCTTAACTGTAACAAAGAAATATAACATCAAAGCAATCAAATGTGGCTTTAGCAATCTAATTGTTATTAGATGTTAAATCATATTGCATACTAGCGAGTAAGCGGGCGGATCTAACATCTGATTTTAATAAGATTGAAGCCGTAGGAAATTATTCTTAAAATAATCGAAAGTGATGATTGAAGACCAATGGCGTCCATTTACATGCATACTGGCCAATAATAGAATAATGTGATTACTTAACAATAAACAGATAAGCGCATGGGAATAAATGAGAGTTTACTTCAGCGGTGGCCAGTTTAGGTATATAGAAATAGTTTCTGATTGGAGAAAGTATGCATGCTAGAGATTTAGAGGGGGGGGGGGGGGGAGTAATAAATGATATTGTTATGCTATTAACTGAACTGAATGTGGAAAATACAGCGAATGTTGGGCTAATAAAAAGTTATTCCCAAGAAATCTCGTTATCTCTTGATAAGGAAAATACCGAATATTGTACAAATTCAGCGGTTATAATTTTCTGTGTTGATTCCTTTTATGGGTGTTTTAATATTATCGTTTCGCCTTTTTTAATGCTCAAAAGTTAAGAAAATTTACGTTTCCCCCTCTTGTTTTACATCTTCTCAACAAAACTGGTTATCAACTTGGATCTTTTACATACGTTAGAGATATAATCGCGTTTAGCTTGCTTTCCTGTCTGTATTAATTGCTGCGGAACACTGGTATACTTTACATACGCTAAATCTTTTATATCATACAATGCTAATGAAACCAACAAACAGAGTTTATTGTCAAATCGCAAAATTTATGACACCCCCCCCCCCTTAATGTATTTACTGCAAATAATTTGTCAATAGGTAGACAGGGTGGTGCAGCTAGGAGTGTCCACGGTGTAGGGTATGAGGTGGTGATGCAACTGATGGAACCATATTTGTACAGATATCACCACCTCGTGTGTGACAACTATTTCAAGAGCCCGGCTCTCTGCTCTACCCTCTTTGATAAAGACACCTACATGACTTGCACTGTCAGGGTCTACAGAAAAGAGATGCCCAAGTCTTTAAAGAATTTAAAGTTGCAGCGTGGAGAGTCACTGGTAAAGCAAAGCGGACCCATTATGGCACTTTCTTATGGTGACCGGAAAACCGTAACATTTATGTCCACGCTATCCCAGCCCAAGTAAATTTATACTATAAATCATTAGATGATTATGGTGATTTTAAAGAGTAAAATATATATATCCTTCACGACGTCATAAACGTATAGTCACTTCTCCCTTTTATTTCCTATGAATTTCATATCATCTTTACTCGATTTTTACTATATAGATTGATTTTAAATTTTTAGAAATGTAATAGTATGATATTTATTATTTATTACATTGATAAATCTAATTACAGTATTGATATTAATAAGTTAAGATATAATATATTTTAGCAATACATGTAGTTTTATATTAAATCACCCAGGTAGAACACCTAGGTTTACCTGGCTTAAGTTAATTAATGCCCTTAGGATATATGGTCCTTATATGGTCAATCAAAAGGTGTGGTTTTACAGAGAGAATCTATTGGTTTTTAAGTTTGTATAGTTGGGTTTCATTGGTCTTTGGATTTCCCTCAAGAAATTCTTTGTGTTTTAAGACATTCTTCATATTAAAGCTAAGGAGACAAGACTTGATGTGTACGACTTAGAAAGACCTTTTATACATATATAGACTTTACTTCATCTCGTATAGGTAAGCTAACATTAATTATTTCTAACCATAACAGAAGCGCTAATATTTAATTAATGGTACATATCCTGTAATTTAGCAAATCTAATTATCCTTTTGCACTTTCTTAGTAAGAGTGATTTTTGAGTGAAAGAATATTTATTAAAGTATATTAAGCTTCAAGAACTAGAGGTAATACTAGTGAAAACCTTATTTTAAAGCAATCTGTATTTTAGTATTACTTATTGAAATATATATGTAATTTGTAGTGTCTGTCTCTGCTGTGTAAGCTATAAAAGCAAAGTGCACACTCATAGGGCGTGGGACTGCCCATTCCAATATGAATGGTATGGATTATGTTTTATCATTATTATTATAACGAATGTCAAATTTTAAGACATCTAATATATAACTCATATATAGCTGTAAAGCATTTTCATGACCTGTATGGATAAAATGTGTAATTACATGTATAATTACATATAAGAGTTATTGGCCTTTAATAAGAGTAAAATATAACTGTGTCCATAATGTATTTTATACATATCACTTAGTATTGTTATATTTCATTTCAGAGCACGGGTCAAAATGCATGATAGAAGCTATGTACAGTGTAATTGGAAACTTTCATTTTATATCAATATGTAGTATTACCTATTATAACAGATGAGAGTATAGCACAACTGCCACAAGCAATACATGTCCTTAACCGGCACCACCCCCTCCCCATAAAAAAATGAAACAATTGTCGTTTTATTTGCTAAAATGTGTGTGGTTCAAGATTTTTCTAAAGGACATACCCGATTAGAATTGAAAAAGAGTCGTACGTTTAAAACTAATTTTGTCAAATTTTTTAGATTCATTTGGTTATATTTTGGTCCATTTGGGTAAATAGATGCACCAGCGCAGCTCTTATTTATATATAATCAGGCCATAAATTCAAAATATTTTCAAAAATTAATAGCTATAAATCCAGTGGATGAAAAAAAGGAAAGCAAGTCGAACTCGATGAGTGCTAATACCTGTGTTTAATGAATGGTACAGTAGGATATGCGCAAAAAAGTCCCGTCTACTCTTTCCTACCCTTTATTTATTGGAATATTAAATCCGATTATAAGAGTCAAATTAAAAATCAAGTACGGATATGTACCTGTTTATCAAAAGTAAAACTACTCATAAATTTATCTACAGTGCATCGTTATGGAACTACACAGAAAGTTTTATATACAGAATAACTGGCAAACTAATTAGGACTATATAGCCCCCCCCCCCCCCTCTCTTGAAATGTATATACTGAAAACAGATTATTGGAGTACAACATCCGCACACAATTTAAAGAAAATTTCATGGTTTTTTTTATCATTTTCGCTAGCTAATGTAAGACATCACAAATACCCCAAACCCCCTCACGGAAAAGGAAATGCTAGGTGATGGGAGAGAGAGAGAGAGAGAGAGAGAGAGAGAGAGAGAGAGAGAGAGAGAGAGAGAGAGAGAGAGAGAGAGAGTCGATGTAAATCACAGGTGCGCTAACACCGTTAAAATTAAAGCTTGCTAGTTGGTCTGCCCTACCCTAGCTACCTCCTCTCTTTTCTCCTTTTAGAGGCTTAATTATTGTCTATATATGCTTGTAACAAATTAAATCAATTTCAAATTCTAAATCAAAACTGAATTTAACACTACAACACTCTCTCTGTGTGTGTCTGTGTGTCTGTCTGTCTGTCTGTCTGTCTCTCTCTCTCTCTCTCTCTCTCTCTCTCTCTCATATCGACAATGGCATTGCCATACCCTACAATACACTATTCTTATCTTGATTTTTGTCTTTGAGGTTGTAAATCATTATATCGTCAATGGTTTAAAACTTTATCATAACCTATATTTTGACATGTCGATTATTTCATTGAGGTTCGTTTCATAGCTAAAACATTTAGATTGAACAGATCTTTCTTCGCGAGCCGATTTTTACACAGTTGGGGCGAATACACTTCGGGTTAAAATTGTTCGGGGGGAAATACATACAGGGCAAACACAACCACTTAGATTCGCAGAGCCAACAGTGTTATTTCTAATTTAATTGTTTATACTTCGTGGGGTTAATTCATCAATGTTAATTTAACCATTTTATAACCACTATATAAGAGCTATTAAGACATTTATTTGTAGGAAAGAGCATGTACGAATGATCTTTATTTAGAACAGTTTAATGTTGCTAGGATACAGGTTTCAGATCCATGATTTGATTGGTTAATTTAGATATTGAATCTCGAATTTCGAATCTCGAATCTCGTATTTCGAATCTCGTATTTTGAATCTCGAATCTCGAATGATCCTTCTCGGCTTTCGTAGCTCATTACAAAATGAAGATATTATACATTTATTTATTGGCTGTAATGAACTACATGAATTTATAAACAAATTTGTTGTATATCATTTAGAAACATTATTCAAAGATGTAGATGTAAATATTTTCAATACTTTAAGATTTGATGAGATGTTTTTCTCATCATTGTCAACGGGTATAAAAAATGTAAATACATTTTTTGTTAATTTCTTTTTATCAATATGTAGATTAAGTATATACAAACGACGACAACTGTTTATCAAAAGTCAACAGAAGATGGATGTTACTAAAGTTTGTAAATACATGTTAAGACAATTTATTTCATATAATCATTACCAATTGTGTATCAAGGAAAACAGAAGAATTATTTTCTCCAATTTATTTTTGAATAGAAATCCTCTAGTTAAAGAAACGGAGGGTGTGTTGATATTTATTTTTTAATACTTGTCCTTTTGTATAAATTCATTTGTTTATTAGACATTGCTGTTTTTTAAGAATTGATCTGTACAGTGTGTATTATGTTGAATATCAATCAAAGAAAAAAAAGTGTTGGGCTTGTGATCCGTACATACCGAGTTCGAATCCCGCAGGTGCTTTTGTTGTTACTTACTGAATTTATTTTTTAAGATATTCTTTTTTTGTCCCCAATTTGCAAATTTTCCCCTAATTTGACATATGTATAGTTTATTCATCATTATATCTTTCATAATCAAAAAATTTAAAGTTAATTCGAATGACTTTTTTAAGGTGTGTTATTCAACCTTAAAGGTCATATGAAACGATTTTTAATGAAAATTTGTTTTATGCGGAAATGTGTCAAAAAAGGTATCATAAACAAGAAATTAATTATTCAATAAAAAAATAAAGAAAGATTAAAGCGTTGCAGGTGATCAAAGGTACTCGATCCCAAAAATGATTTCCGATATACGCGGCTTATCTCCCTTTGTGTGTGACGTCAAAAAGACCCACTGAGTGTAAACAAGTATTGTGCGTAACGACAGTATATAGCACAATTTTGCTGCATTTCTTTGAAAATGCCTCAATGTGCTGCATTCAACTGCAACATTCGGTCACAGAAGGGTGTGGCAATGTATCTTTTCCCAAAAGATCCAAAATTTAGACGAATTTGGGTACATAATCTTCGACGAGATGGGTTTGTAGCTACAAAGACTTCAAGGTTATGTGCGAGACATTTCACCGATGACCAGTTTTCAATACACCCATCTGTGGCCAAAAAATGTGGATACAAAATAATTGACCTGAAGCCAGACGCTGTGCCAACGATCTTTGACTTCCCAAAGACTGAAACAAAGACGAAGACGCGAAGAAAATCCACGACTTCCTTCAAGCGAAATGCTTTGGAAGTATGTACAGTACATGTAATGCGGAAATATAGGCTTAGTAACAGATAAATTAAAACACTGTATAGAATTTTGCACTTCATTACACACGAATTTTGAAGACATATATCTACTGAAAATGGTTATATCACATAATCATTAAGACCACCGAACATTAACTGGCAAAATTCGAAGTATACACCTGTTACGGCAAAACATTTGAAATGGGTGTGGACAAATTGACGCAAACGTCTGAGAAAACATTACATTGAAGCTTATTACGTATACAGCAAGTTAGAAACGCTGAGATGGATTCAAAATGCACTTCCTATAACTACAGTTTCAATCCAATGTTTTCTCAGACGTCCGCGTCAATTTCCATAGCCATAGCACTGAAATAAAAATTTAATCAATTCACATTCCGTAACAAGAATCTTTTTACTAAACATACAAAATACAAACAAACGATAAAAAAAAACCCACATATGTCCCCCCCCCCCCCCCAAAAAAAAAAAAATAATTGATATATATATATATATTTCTGCATATTCATAGAATTTGGTTTTATTGAAAAGTGATGAAAAATTTAATAAAAACGTGAACATCAAAAATTATAATTTTGTGAATTTCTGATTTGTAATGCAATAGACAAATCGCCTACACAATTTCCAAAACCAAGTGCTATGGGGAAATCACAGACTTCTGTCATGGATGCTAGTCTTGCAGATCCATGCCTGTCAAACGAACACGATATCAGCATGAGAGGTACAATGGAAAGGGGAACACTGTTGCATCAAATATATGTGTTTTTCGTGTAAACTACATATTTTTGTCGCCGAATATTCTATTTTTATAAATTTTCTGATAGAGTCTGCGACAACACTGAACTGCGATTCAAATGTCACCCAAACGTTCCATGCATTCACCCAAACTTCTAACGTAATTTTTATTTAATTACATATTCATTTCTTATAAATATTTTGATTAAAAACAAATGTACTATCAACTAAACTGAAGCAGTCATGCATAGGACCAACTCTATTTCTATTATTTAATTTGAATATCGATATGCAGGAGAGCCTAAACATCAGTATTCAGGCATCTCCCCAAACAGGGGAAATAGGGATACAAGTTGATATATATGGCAGTGATAGGGACACAGTAGAAACAGAAGAAGAACCGGATGACAATTTGGAGGAATCTGATTCCGAAATGGACGACTCGGACATAGAGTGGAGCCTGTCGAATAACGAAGATGATGAAGAGATGAAGCCAAAGAATGTAAGCAGTATAAGTGGTGACACCAAATTCATTGTATATAAAAGCAGCCTGGAGCAGCTCCTTCCCTCCCAATGCTTGCTCTGTGGAAACCCCAAGCAGGACACTGACTTTGAATGGCGTGTGTTGGGCACTGTTGTGCACATCCAGTCCACATGCAACAGATGCGATTGTCTATGGGAATGGGCCAGTCAGCCATTTACAGGAATGATGCCATGGGGTAATTTGGTTTTTGCTGCCGCAATCCTGTTTAGTGGCGCAAGTCCACTCAAAGCCATAAACACGTTAAAGTTTGCTGGAATTCAGTGTTTCAGTAACAGGACATATTTTTCCCTGCAGCAACTCTACCTAGTCCCAGCTGTTGAAATGGTGAGTTGAAATGTATATTTAAAAAAAAGGACAGAAAAAATACGGTATGAAATTCTTATTTTTACGAGTACTTAAATCCGCGAGTCCGTTGTTTTGTATTAAATCGCAAGAATATAAAATCGCAATAACCAATGTTGGTTATAATTTCCTATAGTTCAAAACTATCAGAAAAATAAAATTAAGCGAGACTTTAAAATCTGCGAGGGTTGCTTCTTACGATTTTACGCGGAAATTGATTTCTCGCGTTTAATTAGGAATCTACAGTATATGCATCAAAATTGTTTCAATGAAATTAATGAAAATGCATTTAAGAATATAACAGGGAATTTCTATTAAACATATGAAATGTCGAATATCGAAGAAATTCAATCCATCATAGTTTCATGGTTTAATTATGCATTTTATTCACAGGTATGGCAGAAAAATCAGCAGGAAATGTTCGATTCTCTTAGAGAAAAAGCGCTTCCGGTAAAGTTAGGGGGTGACGCAAGATGCTGTTCACCGGGCCATACAGCGAAGTTTGGGTCGTACTCCCTCATGAACCTGGACACATCAAAAGTTCTAGATGTTCAGCTGGTCCAGGTATTTTCGTTGTCGTTGAAAGCCGCTATCATGTTTTATATCAAACATTAACAAGTTATAATGTATGATTAATTAAACAGTTTTACTGCATTGTGTAGTATTTGTTAGATTTGTACTTCTGTAGTTAAATAATTAAAATTGTTGATTGTATTTACTCAGAGCAATGAAGTACACAGTTCTTATCATATGGAACTGGAGGGGTTGAAGAGAAGTTTGGCACGACTGGAGGAGGAAGACATCGACATCTCACATCTTGTGACTGATCGACACAGTCAAGTGAAATGCTATATGAAAAGAGATCAGCCGCATATCGTCCACCTGTTTGATGTTTGGCATGTTGCGAAAGGTATTACAGTCGTAAATTTATTTTCATTTAATGTCGTATTATATATAAATATGTATTTCATTCTGTAACATTTTTAATTTTTTTTTATTTCTAAGGTGTGTACAGGAAGCTACACGCAATATAAAAAAACCGCGTATGCGATGTAGTTGGTGAATGGTCTCACTCCATCAGCAACCAATTATACTGGTGTGCTGCATCCAGCAACGGTAATGGTGATCTGATATCACAGAAATGGCTTTCCATTCTTAACCACGTCATAGATGTTCACGAGGGACATGGCGACCTTTATCCCAGATGTTTACATGGACCTCTAGATGATAGGGATTGGATAAAGCAAGGTACCTCTCAGAATATAACTAAGGTTGCATATTGCAACCGCTATGATCTATATTTGCACATACGGTTTAACGTTTACTATGTTTGTTTTATTTTAAATAGGTTCCAAAGCATATGTGGAATTGGAGGCGGTTGTTAAGGGGAAACTATTAGTTAACGACATTCAAAAACTCTCCCATATTGGCCAGCCATCCAGCCTGGAATCCTTCCATAAAGTAGTTTGCGCTTTTGCACCTAAAGCTGTGCATTTCTTCTTCAAACAGATGCAGGCTAGGTAAATATACAATAAAATATAACGATAAAATAGAAAAAGCTATATTTCTCAGATACAAATTAAAAAAACACATCTATCCCAATTATTTATTCGTGAATGTGCATTTTTAACATCCGATTTAATATTTTAAAAAAAAATGTTTCAGATTATTCCTTGCAGCTATGCATTTTAACGAAAATAGCTCAAGACAGCTGAGCATGACAAAGGATGGGAATAAGCAATACGCCGTTTCATATCCCAAAGGAAGAGGTGGAGAAGGTGTAGCCAAAGAAGTGAAAGTTGATCAAACCTTCAGTAAGTTTTAACAAAAAGTAAATAATTTTCAAATATTTATTTTTTCACAATTTAACGCAATCCTTCTGCATATTTTAGATTACATTGCTGATCTTATGGACGCTGTGGTGGAATTGCGGAAGCTAAACGACAGCTACGCTAAAGCAAGGGATGCCATTGACCGCCATGTGCAAGTCCCTCCCCCATTTGCACAGAGAACCCCGAAACCACCGAAGGACGTTACAATTCAGAGACACACAACACGTTTTAATTAAAACTTAAGGCTAAAGCAATTTATTTTCATATCGTGTTATTTTTATAATGTACAACATTCTTAGTAATAATTCTAAATAAGTCGCCGAATATTATACGTTAGCGAGGTTCCCCGGGATACCGAAATCCGCAATATTGTTGGCTTGGAAATTTCTGTCTTATAGCTGTCACTACACAAGCTGGCAGTATGCGTCGGTTGTGTCTTCCTAAGCGCCGCCAAATAAATCTTGCAAACCGACGATATGCTAAATGTCGATACAGCCTAAAAACAAAGTCATTAACTGGTATTGGTCTATGTTATGAAACAAACCATTTTTTTTCAATTTCATAGAGCATTGTTTTTGAAAGGAGAAACAGACCTACAACAACATCATGACACTGAGAAA